>NC_056725.1:938288303-938575803 GCF_019279795.1 Protopterus annectens | reverse complement strand
ATGTCTTACCCATGTGGCAGCTGCACAGAGTCAATAGAAAGCCTGGTCTGAAAGGCTGAGGATGTTGAGACTGCTCTTGTAGAATGTCCTCTTATATTCCCTGGTAGTTGTTTATTATTCTTACTGTAAGAGAAGGAAATGCAGTCAATCAGCCATTTTGACAACATTACTTTGGAAACTGGCAATCCTTTCTTTTTGTCAGAGAAGGACACAAAAAGCTGGTCAGATTTCCTAAGGTCTTTTGTCCTATGCAGGTAAAAAAGTAACTGCATATGTACATCCAACTGATGTAATTTATAGTCTGCTTTGCCGCTGTAGTTTGGAAAAAACACCAGCAATTCAATGGATCGGTTTATATTATTCTCTGAACAGACTTTTGGAAGGAATGAGGGGTTAGTTCTCAAGGATACCCTATCCTTGTGAAAAATTATATAAGGGTAACGAACAGAAAGAGCTTGTAACTCCGATACCCTTCTGGCAGAGGTTATGGCTACTAAAAAGAGAGTCTTCCACGACAAATACTTTAAATCACAAGATAATGCGGGTTCAAAGGGTGGTAAGATCAGTGAGTTTAGAACAAGACTTGGGTCCCAAGGGACTGGGGATTCTCTGATCGGGGGTCTGAGGAGGGAAGTACCTTTGAGGAAAGCTTTACATAACCTATGAGACATAATAGGACTTCCCATTTCTCCAGTATGGAAACTAGAAATAGCTGCCAACTGAACTCTGATGGTAGCTGCTGCAGCTCTTCATCAAAAAGTTTGAAAAAATTCTAGAATTGCAGTAATAGGAGCTGTAAAAGGTTCTATGTTCTGTCACACAGCCCAGCATGAAAATCTTTTCCACTTACTGAAATATAATCTCCTCGTGGACAGTTTATGGGAAGAGACGAGAATATGACTCACTGCAGAAGAAAAGGAGTAACGCCTGGCTAAGCGTGGAATTGGATCAGCCATGTTGTCAACTTGAGGGTTTGGATAGATGGTTGGAACACCCCTGAAAAGTGGGTCAAAAGGTCAGGAATTGGATCCAGAATACAAGGTTCCTCCAGCAGATGGGTCTGAAGAAAGGGGAACCAAGCTTGTCGAGGCCAGTAAGGAGCAACGAGGATCATAGTGCTTTTCAATGAGCTGGCCTTCTGCAGTACTTTGGGAATTAGAGGAAAGGTGAGAAAGGCATACAGTAGTCCTGGGGGCCAATCGTGGACCAGTGCATCCCTTGGTGACTTCCCCAGAGGAGGAATGAGGGCAAAGTAGTTGCTGCATTTGGCATTCATGGAAGTGGCAAAAAGGTTGCAGCAAGGCTGGCCCCATTTTTGGAAGATCTTTTCCACAATCTCTGTTTTCAGGGACCACTTATGAGGCAACAGAATACCTCTGCTGAGTTTGTCCACTATCACGTTGGATTTCCCCGGGATGTGCATTGCTATCAGAATGCATTGAGAAGCAATCACCCATTGCCAAACTCATTGTGCCTCCCGACATAGTGGGTAGGATTTGGATTCTCCCTGCTTGTTTATGTACCACACTACTGACATGTTGTCTGTCTGAATTGCAACTGTCCCGATCAGCACAGGGTCCTGAAATGCCTGCAATGCATATAGCACCACCCTCACCTCCAGAACGTTGATGTGCAAGTGGCTTTCGTGTTCTTGCCATAGGCCTTGGACTGTCATCCCCAGGTAATGCCCCCCGCCCGATCTGGGAAGCATCCATGGTCAGAACTGCATTCGGTTGAGGAAAGACAAGGGGCGGCCCTGATACAAATGGCCTGTCTGCAGCCACCAAAGGAGATCTGTTTTGCAAGATTCCATGATGATAATCTGATGTGAAAGAGGAGGATCTTGCACTGACCACTGAGCAAATAGCAACCACTGCAGAACCATCATGTGTAGTCGTGCTAGGGGAACTAGAAGAATAGCTGCTGCCATGGTACCCAGAACTTGCAGGACATATCTGGCCTGAACTTTCTTCTTTGACATCAAAATCTTGATTTACTGATGAAGGGACTGTATTCTGTCTGGGTAAGTTTTGCAGTCAGATTTCCTGAATCCAGTTCTGCGTCTAAGAAGGTAATATGCTGAGGTGGCGACAATGAAGATTTTTTTTAAGTTTACTGTGATGCCTAGTCTGGCGCAAAGTGACATTGTTTCATCTCTCGCTTGTAGTAGTAGATGCTTCGTGGTGGCAGTGAGGAGCCAGTCATCTAGGTATGGAAACACATGGAATCCCTGATGTCTCAAGTGAGCCATGACCACTGCCATGCATTTGGTAAACACTCTGGGGGCTGTAGTAAGGCCAAAGAGCAGGGCTAGAAATTGGTAATGACTGGCTCCCAGCCAAAGCGTGTCTCCTGGATCACCTGTCCATCTTTATATGGTAGTACGCATCCTGGAGATCTACTGAGCACATCCAATCATCTTTCCCGACAAACAGGAATATTGATTGCAGTTACCATCCAGAACTTTAACTTCTTCACAGCTTTGTTTAGTTTGCTGAGATCTAGAATGGATCTCCAGTTCCCTGTCTTTTTTGGAATTAAAAAGAATCTTGAGTAAATCCCGGATCCCATTTGGTCTGCGGGGACCTCTTGGATGACTCTCTTTTCTAGCAACAAGAGTATCTCTTGTGTTGCATAGTCCTTTTGATTGGGTGGAATGTCTGGTAAGGACTGGTTCACCGGGGGGAGGATGGAAAATGGTATGTAATAGCCTCTGGATATAATTGTTTGCACCCATTTGTCTTGGGAGATTTCTTGCCAGGTGCTTGGGTACAGTGACAACTGACCCCCAACTGTCTCCAGGGAAGAGAAGGTGGGCCTCCTTTCAAGAGCGCTGGAAGGGCCTGTCAGAGAACGTATCTCTGGCACCCTGATTCTGCAGACCCCCTCTGCCGCGAGGTTGGCATCTTTCATTATAACTTCTCCCTTTGCCCCTGGGGGAAGTGTCATCACGTGGAGCAGAGAAACCTTTTTGGGACTTGTGGAACCACATCTTTCCGCCCATTTGACCTTTGAGATAAGGTCTAGACAAGGCAGAAAAACAGAGTCCAATGGCAGATAAGGTTTTCCCTTCCTGCTCACACCTGGTCAACGTATCTTTCACCTTTGGTCCAAAAAGGGATGAACCATCACAGGGGGTGTTGGTGAAGGAAGACATGAAGGGTTCAGCAAAGCTGCAAAGGTGCATCCAGGAATGTCTCCTCAGGGAAATTCCTGTTGCAGCTGCTCTACTCACTCCATCAGCCGCATATGAAATCAGTCTCATGGAGGAGTTTATGATGGAATTGAGGGTAGAGAGCTGTGAGGATACTTTGTCTGCAGACCCCAAAACTACAGTACCCTGAAGGGTATCTCCAAGTTCTTTGAGGAGATCCCTTTGAAGTCTCATAAAACGTGTAAGGTAATTCAGCAACCATAGGGTGAAGGCTGTTGAAGAAAAGGCATGTTTTCCGTATCTGTCTACAGTCCTAGATTCTTTGTTAGGAGGATGAACAGATAAGGAGGCCTCCTTCTTGATGTCCACTACCACCACCATCGCATCTATGGGGACACCTTTAGTCAAAAATTCCTTCTCTGAGGGAGCAGTAATAAATTTGTTAGGCCTCCTCAGAATAGGCTCCACTGTATCAGACGATGTCCAGGACTTATGGGATATGACGCCTAAGAGTTGGTCATATGGGGGAGTCACCCAAGAGGTGGAAGGGCGAGATCCAAAATCCTCCAGTTATACCGATTCATTCTCTGAAGGGTTGGTGGGCTTCCAGGCACCCCTCTGTTTCAGGATCTCTAGAATGTCTGTAAATGAGACATCCTCAGAGAGGGACCGTGGGGACCCTTCCGACTCATCCAAATCGGTATCAGAAGTGACAGACTCAGGGGAGTCTATGTGCTTCCTCTTGCACAGTCTCTTCCGAAGGACTTCTTCAGAGGGGTACTCCAGAGAAGTTTCGGAAGAGACAATGCCACCTGCAGGGGATTCCTGAGATTCTGGGTCACTGCGCTTGGGAGGGGATGGTGGTAACGAGATAGATACTGGCACCTGGGAGGGACGAGAATTTGGCTCTGACAGAGGGGCTGTCTGAAGAGACAGCACTCTCTCCATCAGTTCAAAAGCCCCCCACCTTGCTCAGAGGAGATCCTCTACTCCGAAGAAACAGAAGGTCTACTCCGAGGAGGAGCAGGTGGCTCCGAAACTGAGGTAGGAGCCGAGCTCAACCTAGCTGAGGCAATGAGGGGCAGAGTCGGATCGGACGACTGTCCATGTTGACTCCCCTCCCTGGACCCGACTGGTGAGCGTCAGCTACTAGACTCCTCAACATCAGAAGGAGCCGAGGACATCAGAGCTGAAGTCAGAACTGAAAATTCCAAAGGTGGTCTTGGTGCCGATGGTTCCGCTACTATCAGATCTAAGCTCTCTGGCTCCGAAGACTCCAGGGTGATTGGAGGAGGAATCAATGATGCAAGCATCATATGGGATGGCTCCAATTTCTTTGGGTCAGGAGATGACAAAATTTTAGCCAGGGCCGGTGTTCAAAGCAATCCCTTGACCACCCACTCCACATCTTCATTAGATAAACTCCTAGAAATACGGGTGGACAAAGAAGATCTACCTCTATCCAGATTAGGAGATCTCAGCGTCGGAGATATTGGCTTCAATAAAGGAGACCGACTCTTCAATACTTCTGTTGGCTCCATGGACACTTTTGGTGCCTAAGAAGAAGTTCCAGGTCTATCGGAGTCAAGATCCCTCGGTTGTGATGACATAATCTTTTTTGGTGGCTCCAAAACTGGAGTTGTCATAGCCGATCTTTTGGATAATTTAGACTGGATTGAAGAAGGAGAGGAAGATTTGGAGCTCTGAGAGTTGTCTAAAGCTTCCTGAAAAGGCCCTTTCAATAAACTACTTGCCATCAGTTTATTTCTACACTCATAGAGCACCCTGCTGCTGAACCCATAACATATGGTGCAGGGGTCCTGTAAATGGATGGCACCGAGGCAATAGACGCAACTCATATGCCCACCCATAAGAGACATATTTTGTGCACATGTATCGCACTTTTTGAACCCTGACTGTTTGTGCTCTTTGGTTCTTTTTTTCTATGCCTGTGGACATTACGCGGTTGAAAACCAAGGCCGTAACTATTCAAAGACAGATAAACTAATTAGATCAACAGCAAAAACTACTATAAGGGGAAAACTACCTCTTTTTTTTTTTAATTAACAACAAGAAGCAGAAAGAAGGAAGAAGAAGAAGAATCCTCTAACCTAAATGGATTCTAACTTCTACACAGACAAGACAAGGAAACATGAGGGAAGCGGCCCTCTAACTTAAATGGGCCACGAGAGCCCTCTAAGTTAAACAGAAACTCTCACTGGGTTGGGAAGTGGATTTCTAACTAACTACTGGGACCTAACACAGACAACACAAAAACTAACTCTCTAGAAAGGCAAAGGGAGTATAAAGAGAGAAATTAGTGAGAAAATAGACTGAAAAAAATATACTTAGCCAACGAGCCAGCAGGAACACTTCTGGATCGCTTAAGCGGCAAATGAGATCTGGGATGTGGCCCAGAGCATCATGGGATAGGGTTTGCCTCAAGTCAGTGGAAGCTCTCGAGCTTTAGTATTCGGCCGAGTCAGAGCCGTGAATGGCTCCGAACCCAACCTGCAAGAATTACAGCGAGATAGGACAGCATAACATTGATGATTCATGCATATCATAAGAAACATGTAACAACATTTAACAAGAAAAAAGTTAAAAAATAAAATACCCAAGAGATTAAAGAAAGCAGTCATCGCATCTAAGGCAAATTTTGAAAGCAATTTATTTAAAGAACATAACAATAAAATACGCAAGTATGTTAACTGCCTAAAACATCTACAATACCATTTGGACCACTTTTGGTGAACAACACTTGAGTATCTACCATAGACAAAATGGCAATGGAATTTATTAATCATGTAACTTCTATTTGTAACCATCCTCAATAAAATATTTAACAAATTGAGTTATTCACCATTTCCTCTCTTATAAAGTATGGATTTATTGACCACTGCAAAATCAGAACATGTCTAATGACAGTTAAAATAATAGTTATATAACTTATGATTGCATAGGTGGAATGTTTATAAACATGATAAGTGATACCTGAGTTATCATGTTGTATTATATATTTAGCAATTGTTAAGGAAATGTATGGTTCTGCCAGTTTGGGAAACTTCTAGTATAATACCTATTTAAGACTGGTGATAGTTATCTAGTTACCAATTGCAGCTCTCTTAGTTTAACATTTATATTAGTAAATCATTTGAAAATGTGTTTTAAATAAAATATATGGTCGAAAGTATATAATAAAGAAAACTGACATCTCCCAACATTGATTTATAAAGCATTATTCCCCAGTAACCAACCATTTAGATTTTTATGACACTGCAACCAGTGCTAAAGGCATGGGTACAATGGTAGTAGTCATAGAATTTGATACATTACCACATCATAAAATAACATTTTCAGACAAAGTGCTTAACATCAAGCCCTTACATTATTAACTGCGTCAGTCAATGGTTGGCAGACCACAACTAATGAGTAGAGGTATTGAGGGCTATAAGCACATAGAAAACTTACATCAGGGGGATCCAACAGGAATCAGTCTTGGGACCAGTTATGTTTAAGTTACTTTTCTCAACTTTCCCATGGTCATAACACATGTGGTTAGTTAAATCCATTAACAGCTATAAAACTGAGATGGTCATTATCTCATATCTACTAATAAGTTACATGAATAGCTTAGTAAATTTAGAGAATGGTCTATGACACGGGTATACATATTTTAGTATATCAAACTGTAAATAAATAACTGCTGTCATGGTTTAGTGGTTTAGTAGCTTGATTCTAGTGCATGGTATCCTGGGTTCGAATCTGACCACTGAATTTTAGGGTTGGGAGGGTGGCCTAATGGTTAAGGTGTTTGACTTGCAAACACAAAGTACAAGGTTTGAATCTCACCAGGGATAATTGGCTAGGCTTAAAATGGCTCACCAGGGCAGTTAGCCTAGTACTAACCTATGAAAACGATGAAAAACTATGAAATCTAATTTGGTAGAAGAGCAATAGATCATAATATTTTGTTGAATGACAGTAAATTGTTTTAAAGATTTAGGAATAATAGTAGACAACAGCCTGTCCTTTAAGGTGTGTGTTAATTATTTTAGAACCTGGACTGTGAAATATGTGGGGGATGCTCTTTCATACTACTACCACTAGACAACCACATCATCTTACTTTATATTTACATCAGAAATTAGTTGTGATACACAGCATATAATTCAATCGTTTGTACTTACAGCACTAGTCAGATAAACTCATCCAAGGCTGTCCTACATAGGTTTGCCAATCTAATATCAGTGTTGTGCGATTTGTCATATTCTGAAAGATTGCATAGGCTTAAATTATAAAGTAAAGAAAACAGATTACTTAGATGCAAACTGTGTTTGGCATCCATGGTCTATAATTCAATAATACACTAGAGTACAGTGGCCTTTGTCTTAAATTTTGTCTTGGTGAATGTATTTCAATCAGTCATGATGCACTTAGAACAAAAAATACTTCTTTATTACAGAGGTCATTCTTTGATTATGGAATAAACTCCCATATGTTTAAAAAAAACAGGGTAGGTTTAAAGGTTTTAAACAAAAGCTGGGCATAATAGTAGGTGATAAACTCAAATATAATATTAAGAAATAAGTGTTTCTTGACCTTTCAGTCTGAGCACTGGTGAGTAAACTTACAAACTTATGTGTTTAAAATAAGGACAATGTGGTATAGACTCAAGGATATAATCCCTATCATAGCTTCAAACTGCAACTTAATCTAACTCTGTCACCATTTATTTTTTCCATCAAGAAAATCTATCTTCCATCTTGAGCTGCATGTTCTTTTAATTTTAAGACAATAGTATAAAGAGGAGCATTCTGTTCTTCTTCTTTATGCATACCTGAAAGCATTGTGCAACCTTTTCTTCTCATAGATTTCATATCTATTTCATGTTACTGTTATATCTTTTCTGGTATATTAAAGGGTATTTGTGAGTGTCATTTCTGCAATAATTTAATTAATACAACAATCCCTCCTCCTTATTAATCATTAGTCTTTAAAAAACGCAGTTACAGAATTATCACTTGTGACATAGGCAAACTTAGATTTAAGTAAAATAAATCAAACTATATTAATAAGTACACATCACATACATTGTTCTATACAATATAATCAAACCAGCATTACATAAATTGCTCAATTCCTGCCTTTGCTTAAACCGCATTCCGTCTCCAAAACATTTTTCTTAAACTTTGATATCCATTTTCTAGTATCTGCTTGCATCTTGCTATCCATATCGATAGGCAAGAGCTTCCAGTTTCTCAGTTTTTGTATTATCATATTATCTTATATTTATTTTCTTCACACATATCCTTAGCTGCCTTAACAAAATCCTTTTTAACTCATACTCCTAAATCCTACATTTTATCATTTATTCATACATTTGGGTATTGCTGAGCAAATTTATGTTTTGGTATGGTTCCCCTTCAGAAGGTCTAACGGCTGAAATCTTGAAACACATATGGTCGAGACCATATGCTCGAAATTTCAGAAGCTCGACCTTCTGAATGGGAATTGGCATACAGCGCAGAATGGGGCATTTCCCTTTCTGTGCTGAAGTGTGATCTCGGAGTTAGAATAAATAAGTAGCGGGGGTGTGGGGGTGCAGGGGGGCTTGCCCCCCTGCAGAAACACTGTTTTGTGTTTTCTTGTTATTGTTTTTTCTTTCCCTTTCAGAAGGTCGAGTTTCTGAAATTTGAGCATATGGCTTCTGAAGGGGAACCTTTGATACATAGTTTAGACCTATAGCCTTTGTTTTATCTTCATTAATTTTACATCCTGAAAAAAAAAGAACTGTCTTAGAATGTTACATAAAACGGAGATGTCCTTTACTGATTCTATCAGGTACAAAATAATATCATATAATAAAATCAACTTTTCTTGAATACCATACCAATTATATCATTTAATGTTGAATCCCTTCTTGTCTTTGCCAATGGTTATAAATATAATGCAAATAACAAAGGGGAAGAAAAACTCATGCCTGGTTCCTCTTTCCAGAGACAACTTATCCAAGAGAAACCATCTCACTTTGATTTTTGCCTCCAATCTCTCATATAGCCTCCTAATTAACCTTATTATTGTATCAGGAAATGCAAATGACTCCATTGCCCTATTCATAAAATCCCAGATTCTGCTGTCAAATGCCTTCTCTGCATTAAGACCCACCAACAACAGCAGCATTTTTTTTACATTCTGCTTCCCTATGGGTCATCTCTGTTCTATTAATGTTGTCAAATGTTTGCCTCCCCTCCACAAAATCACATTGATCTATATTTATCAATTTTGGCAACATCTTTACCGTTCTGTTAACCATTATAGATATAAACATGTTATAATCATGGTTTAAAATTGAAATGGGCCTATATGAAGCTGGATCTGATGGGTCTTTACCATCTTTAGGTACTACAGCTGCCACAACATTTTTCCAGGATGTTGGTACTTATCCCTCCTTTTAAAATACTGTTAAACAAAACATTCCAGCTCTTTATTATTTTCCTCCCTCCTAGCTTCCAAACTTCCACTGGATTACCATCTATTCCCGAAGATGTTCCTGCAGATTGGTTATACATCACCATTTTTATCTAATCTCCTTCTATCTTTACTGTTTATTGTTGAGCCTCATCTACCTCTAACCTTGGCATATGTGAGTCTTCAATAAATATTTCCATTTGCATTTTTTCTTGATTTTCCCACTTCTTTGCCTTATACAAATGTTCATAAAATTTCCAAAATACTTCTAATAGTTCTACAGGATTTCTGGTTATATTTTTTATTATTATAGTCTCTCTAGGTTTGGCAACAACCCTTTCAACTTTTGTTGCCCAAGTCATTTTGGCAAACGTTTTCGTGTTCTGGAGTTATTATCACAAAAAAGTTGCTTAACAGCAATCTTTCTAAACTCATTCATATTATCAAGGCACTCCCTTATTTTCTGTTTTTCTTCTGTGAGATTCCCCTTATTGTGTAATACTTTAACCTTTGCCAATCCCTCTGAATAATTCATGTTACTTCTTAACCATCTCTCTTTTTCTTTTATTTCTACCTATTTTTAAACACCACTTTCATTGTATCCCACTCACTAGCTATAATTTATGGAGTACTTTCTATCTTTCCTAATAACTTCTGAATAATTTCCACCACCCATTCCTTAAATTCCTTTCTTTTTAACAGGTAGATGGGGAAGCACAAGTGTCTCATATTTTCTACATTACCTATATTTCTTAGTAAATATTGGTGCATGTGACTCAGTGGTGCAAGAGGTTCCCCGGTTTGATTCTCATCTGGAGTGCCTTATGTGTACAGTTTGCATGTCCTCCCTATGTTTGCATGGGTTTCCGCTGGGTGCTCTGGTTTTCTCCCGCATTCCAAAGACATGCAGTAGGTGGATTAAACACTCTAAATTGGCCACAGGTGTGAGTGCATGCTGTGGTAAAACTGCAGCAGGGTAAATCACCCAGCAGTGTAAAAATTGGCTCTAGATGATTGTCACTCTCGAAGTAACACCACAATCCCATGTCCAGAAATGGGTAAAGGGGTTGTGGATGGATCTGAAATAGTTATTGAATGCATGTCAAACTTCTCAATTAAATGCATATGTACCTGTGAATTATGATTGCTGTCTAGTCTAGCCCAGTTATTGTACCTTGGGGAATAATATGCAAATTACCTCACAGTTCACACTACTGAATTCATATCTTCCAAACCAAATATTTTCATAAATTTCTTCAGAAATCTACCCTCTTTTGTTATATTTCCCTTCTGATCCCCCAAATACATCCTCATTATTGCAAATCAAATTCTATTCCCCACCAACAAGTAACAGTCCTTGATGAAAGCTGATTATTTCTCCCAAATGTGTCCATAATAGCAGTTTTCGGTGGAATATAAATGCATGCCAGCATAATCCACATCCCTTGCCAGTAGCTCCTTACTACCACAAATCTGCCATTATTATATTTTCCCTCTTCTGTCAATATTGGAACTACTCTGGCAATTAATGTAAGTATTCTTCTTTTCCTTTGTCCTTGATACTCTGTTGAATATCCACCCTGAAATCCTTTATCAAATTCACATGTACAGTTATTTCCAGATGTGTCTCCTGTAGCATTGCTCTTTGCACTCTGCATTTCTTAATGTAATGAAATATTATTTCCTTTTGTTGATACATGTGAGACCAATCACATTCCAAGATAATATGAAAAGTACTGTCATTGTGATAAGAAGTCATTATTCTCACCTATTATGCAAGACTGTTTTTTAAATATCTATTCCAGTTTTTTGTGATACATGCACCCACTAAAAGTTGGTAGGTTACTTTTTATGCATTTTTCCTTATCATCAGCATTGGAACCTATGTCACATTTGACAAAACTTTTTGTTTTAATGAAAACACTTAAACAAAAAAACATACCCAGAATGTCCCCATAACCTGTTAACTTAATACAAATACAGAAAACTATGTACAGCTTCAAATATTGAAGTTTAACCCCTCCTAATAGGAACAATTGCTCCAAATAAACTGCTGTAAAACAGGCCTTAATTAACCTAAAAGTGTAGGTTATCCATGCTAAGATATGTGTTATTGCCTGTGCTTCTACTTATACTTATTGATGTCTGTTCTTCTTTGTCTTTATTTCCCTCCCAGATGTGAAAAACAATTTGCACGCTTTCAGAAAACATTAACTTTTAGCCTTGAAGAAACTTGTGTTCTGGCTTTTTATTGCCCTATTATCAGCAAGTTTCCAAGGAAACATAAGAGAAAAACTGTAGTCCTCAGCTGCAGGCTTCTGAATACAAGCTGAAACATTTACTGCTAAAGGAAAACTTTTAATTATATTCAGTGTTCTCTTATTTACTTGTTTTCACTTAAAAGTTATTTGTAGATTAAGCCACTGGTCTTTATCCAGACATTCATCTATGCAAAAGTAACAGAAAATATAGATGTGCATATATTAAGATATGTGCACTTTTGCATCTCATCCCCCATCTCAACAACCCAAGATTAGAGGTCATTAACTTAAACATGATTTTTGTCCAGCCTTTTATCTCTTTTTGCATTGTAATGTATTGTAAAACATGACATGACACCAGTTTGAATGGTGATTACAAGAATCAACTATGAATGAGTTTAGTGTGCCAAACATTAGTGAGTGCATGGAAGCTAAAGGCTGAAATATACACTCAAAATAATTGCCATATAAAGTAGATGGGAGAAACAGCTTTCTATCATAATGGCAATCTGAAATTATTATCATGGAATGTAAATGACCATAAAGGTATAGACAAAAAAAAACAACAACGAAGAGTACTAAATTATATTAACAAGTGTAGAGTAAAAAAATATTAATGATGCAGGAGACACATTTGGATAGAAATTAGCATATGGAGTTGACAAAGAAAGGATTTCAGGGTGGATATTCAGCAGTAAATAAGAGACAAAAGAAAAGAAGATAATAATACTGATTGGTAGAGGGGCTCCAATAATGATCGAAGAGGGGGAAAAGGCAATAAGCACTGACTTGTGGCAGTAACAGGTTACTGGCAGAGGAAGAGGATTATACTGGCATGTATTTAAATTCAAAAAACAAAAACTCGAAGATTACAATTAGGATACATCAGATGGCTTTTAGTAAATGTTAACAGCTTTCATCTTTTTATTTTACAGACTTCAGAACATTAACACACACTCTTCCTCTCATTATTAAACATAAATTCAGACTCCACCTTTCCCACATTCAACCAGTAAAATTAATTACTTGCATTCATTTCATTCTAAAAGACATTTGATCCTTAAACTGACATTCAAACCAGGTAGGATGTTTGCATTTGGCATAATCTGTCAAATCAATTCCATGTATTCCTAGAAGCCACATCACCACTTTGTATTCCTTATTTTACTGCTTCTAAAACATTAAATAAATACTTTTTAAAACCTTTGCAAACCATATTATGGCATTAACTAAACTTTTATTTTTATAATATTTACATGCCTACCTATTCTTACTGCATATTCCCTTGTAGTTTCTTCTCCATAAAAGAACAACAGGTAGAGCAAAATGCAAAAATTTACTACCAATTATGACTTACGTGTAAATATTCCATCAGGCCATTATAAATATACCTACATTTAGAACAACCCATAGAAACAGAAGTTTCAAATTTCTCTTAATATTTGTGGATAATTTCTTTTTCTAAAATTTCTTTAATATTTCCTCCATTCCTATCAGAAAATATACCCTTTCAAACAAATGTCATTAATTCTAAATTCCCTTGTATAATCTCCCAGTTTATGTATTTATATTCCACCTAAAACTAACATTATGGAACTTAATGACATTTTGGGAGAAATAGATTCCAGCAGGGAATATTTTTAAGGGCGGGGACTGAAACTTGGTTTGGAAAGGTGTGGATGTAATGGGGGGGGGCTTGAATAGAAAGTAAAACAAGAAGGGGTAGATTTCTGAATAAATACATGAGAATAAGATGGTATGGAAAATGTGGATTCAGTAGCATGAAGTCATTATGTATATATTATTCTGCAACTGTATGGTACAATAACTGAGCTAGGCTGGATTGAAATTATATTTCACAAGAATGTCCATTTAACTGAAAGCTTTTACACACATCCAATAACTATTTCAGATCATGCCCCACTAAAATTAAGATAAAGATGTGGGGTAATGAAGTCAAAGTGAAACACTAATGTGTTCCTACTTACCTGTTAAAAAATGATGTGTTTAAGAAATGGCTAGTGGAAATGATTCAATAGGTGTTAAGGAAAACAGAAAATTATTCAAAAAGGATAGCTAGCAAGTAGGATAAAATGTAGTTTAAAAATTGGGTAGAAATAAAAAAAAAGAGTTACGGCTAAGAAATAATATGAATTGTTTGACAATGGTTAATGTACTGCAGAATAAACAGAATCTTATGGAAAAAGGAAGTGGAACAAGTGCATCGTGTTGCAGGGAAAATATGAAAGTATCTGGATAATATTCACGAGTTTAGAAAGGTAGCTGTTAAGCAACTTTTTATAACAGCTTCAGAGCACAAACAAGTTTAGCATAATAACTTAGTTAACAGAAAGTTAGGAAGCCTATGACAAGAAAAATAATGAGAAATCTTATAAAACTATTAGATACATTTTGCAAATGTTATTTTTTTTTTTGTATAAAGCAGAAGAATGTACAATCCAAGAGAAAGCAAATTTGTAAATATTCATGGAAGACTTAATTATGTCATGGTTAGAGGAAGATGACACTCAAAAAAGTATATAAAAAAGTATAGCTAAGATAGGAAGAGATGCGATAAAAACACTGATGTATAATCAATCAATCAAAAGGGAAGGCTTCAGGAACAGACAGTATTTCAGTGGAAGTTTTGAAGTTTAGGGGGAAGTGATGAAGGTCTGGAAGGTTTTGTTTAACAGTATTTTAAAAGGTGGGAAGTCCATAATTTTGGAAGAAAGCTGTGGTAGTTGTATTACCAAAAGAAGGCAAAAACCTTTGAGACCCATTTCCATATAGACTGATTTCAATTTTAGATACGATTACAAAGTGTTTGTGTTGATACTAACTAAGACAATGGCAAGAGTGCTGCCAAAGTTGATAAATATAGCTCAATGTGGTTTTGTGGAGGATAGGCATACATTTGACAGTATCACCAGAAGAATGATTATCCAGACAGAAGAAGAATGTAAGAACACACTACTGTCATTGGTGGTCCTTGATGCAGAGGAAACATTTGATATATTCAGTTGGGATTTTACGAGTAGGGCAACAGAAGCATTTGCATTCCTTACTAGAATAATAGGGTGAATTAGGTGGATATATGAATGGTTGGAGGCAAGAATTAAAGTGGGAAGGTTCCTCTATGAGACGTTGTGTTTGAACATAGGAACGGGGCAGAGTTATCCTCTATCCCTTTGTTATTTGCTTTATATATGAAGCCACTGGCAAAAAATAAGGGACTCATAAATTCAGGGATATAACTGGTATGATATTCAAAAAATCTTAGTCCTCTTTGCAGATAATATTATTTTGTATTTGATAAGTCCAGAAAAGGGCACTTTGATGTTGTGGAATATTTTGAGATAGTTTCATTTTTTTTGGATATAAAATTAATGAAGATAAAACAAAGGCTATAGCATTAAACTACATGACCACACATCAATTGGTTTAGCAATACCCATGTCTATGGGAACATGGTAACAGCAGCTAAGGATATGTGGGAAGAGACTAAAATGAAACATAATAACAAAAAGTGAAAAACTGGAAGTTCTTGATTATGGATATGGCTAGGAAGATACAAACAGTGAAAATGTTTGAGTCCCTTTAATTTTACATACAAGTCAAGCATATTTTTTATCAACTAGAGTAGGAATGGGTGGCAATTATAAACAGTTCAAAGAATTTATTTGGGAAGGGAAAAGTGCAAGTGTTAAGTGGGATTCTTCCCATAGAACAAATAGTTTAGGACTGCCTGATCTGAAGGGATAATTTAGAGCCAGTCAGTTAAGATTCATACACATAACATAAGCAAATGGTTACAAATCAAAGTTGAAGGGGATGATGATGGAACGGAAGGTGGGGGTGTTTGGGAAATAAGAAGAGAGCTTGATTTTATATGCAAGTCCTTAAAGAGAATAGAAATAACCATAAAGAACATTATATTTATAAAAAATTAAAAAGTATTCCAGGAAGAAAGTCAAAGTGGTAATGAAGAAAGCAAATTTTACCAAATAGGATGAGTGCAAGTAAGGAAAAAGAAAATAGGCAAGATGGAGCTGGATTTTACTAGAGAGAAATTTAACAAAAGAACCAATGTATCAGGAGCAAATAACTAGTGTGGGATAGATAAGAGAGTGGGATGAGGCCAAACAGAAGTTTGGACTACAGATTAGAAACGATCTTCCATGCCAGGTATGGGTAGCAGGATATGGACAAAGAGTAAGAGATAGTTGAGTGATAAGTGAAAGACTTGTCATTTGTTTTAGAAAACAAGAAAAAGTACATTAGCAGTGGGAGCATGGAGAAGATAATGGAACATAATACAACTCATACACCATTTTCAAAGTGTCTTTTCAAGGAAAAAAATCTATCTTGTAAATTTCTACATTGTTTAGGAAGTGCATATGTGATGCCAAAATATGTGGGAAAAACAAGCAGTACAGAAAATATTTATTTATTTACGTATTTATTTTTAGAGGGGCAAAGCCATGCTTAACCTCCATGAAAGGACATTATATACAATAAATAAATAAAGAATGAGGAGTGTGTGGATCTTAAACCCTACAGCTCATTTCTCATCACTAATGTGTCTTAAATTTTGAGTAATGTGTTTATAAAACAGGAAATGTATTATTGCAAAGCTTATTTTTATAAACATCTTCAGTCCCCACCAGATCTGCCCAGCATATTCCCTCCCCAGTCTGTACCATCAAAAGCCTGAGCTGCTAATCAAACTCGTGTTTCCTGATATGTAGTCAGAGCTTTATTTTTCTATATCATCATGTAGGCAAAAACTCCTACACTCGTTACCACTTCTATTTTTCTGTCACTGTATTCACTATGGTGACCATCTTGGAATTTCTCCAAGTTATCTGACCAAATTTCCCCAAGTTAGTACAAAAGCAACATCAGGTCTCCCCTGAAAATAAGTCATAAGCCTAGTGGGATGAATCCAGTCAATAAAACATAAATAAAAAAATGCAAACAAATATATAAATCAACTGCACAATTGCTAACAAATAATGGGAATACAGCCTAGAAGCAGAACACAATAATTACAACAGATACTGTATAACATGGGTTGTACATCTGGAAAAACAAAATATGTCTGGGGTAATGGGGGAAAAAGTTAAATAGCATTTATCAATAAAATTGCAAGGCTACAAACAAGGATGGTAAGAGTTTAACAGGTAAAGATGATCTTGGAAAAATTACACCTTAAATCACACTGTGGATATTTCCTTGGCAAAAAGAAAAGTGAAGGCTTAAGATGAAATTTAGAAGACTGAAATTATGTTTCCATAACATACTAAGGTAGAATATTTTGCAGGCTGGTTTTGCAAAATCAAAGAATTTAGAAGAGATACAAAGGCTGAAAAGTGCTTTGTCATACATTGATCTCTTCTGCACTATACTAGTTATTGCATGACTATTAGAAGTTAATTGTTTATTAATTATTTTCTAACTTGTTATATTTTAAAATGGTCTAATTCAGGGACGGATGCCATGCTGCATAATATTTTACAGTATGTTTTTGTCTTAGTTATGCAACTTTATGGGGACACATAGTGTATTGTGGTGAAAACAACATTTTCAGTAATTATATCTCTCCAACAGCCTGTAGTGAGAGTACTTTTGACTTTGACACTTGCAGAGTCTATAAAAATGTACAATTTGTCTTTTGCAATGACATCCTCTGATTTTTTTGTTAATGGCCATGCAGCATTTAATGTACATTTGAATTTGGGACTTGAAATAACATATTTAGTGCATTTGAACAGACTTAAAACTGCAGCTCCAAACCATGTTTTCACTGCTGTGTGCAGCTTGTAATCAGTGATTAAACACACAGAGAAGCAAAAAGAGAGACTGACTTCAGTAGCTTAGTTTAAAAGCTTTTATTGGTCATTTAGCTAGAATCAGTGATCTGACTAACTTTTTGATTTTCTTACGGCTGTAAAAAATATAAGAAGCTACTACTTCTCCTGTCCTGCATGATGTTTCAGATCATGGGACAAATACCAGAAGGAAATAACTCAAGATTGTGCATAAAGAAACATCTACTGGCTGAAATCAGTAAGAGTGCTTACTAAATGTTTTCAGTTTGTATCTGGCATGCTTGGGTGGTAGCCCTCAGACATCCAGGATGATGGAAACAACATCCCTAGATCCAGTAACTACCTGTCTTTCTGTTTTGGAGATTGTGGCCCTCAGCTGAGTGTGCTTGTCCTCATACAGCCACCCTGACCGTGTCAGGTTGAAATTCCCTGAATTAAAGACAAGGAAAAGGCATTAAAAAGATATGGCACTTTGGTACAGTTGCCCTTTAAACACCCTTTTGTAATGTCTAGGATTTCTATTGATGACAAAATGAAGATGAGCAGGCCAGACATGCATGTAGACTAAGCCACTGAAAGTAACAATAATAAACTTAGCCCACCTTATTGCTTTTCTTCCCAATCCTAATACTTCAGTCTAAACTTAAGTAATCAAACCTTGACATGTAGTATTATTTTGACTATAACAGCTTGACAGAAAAAAAATTCCGTTGGATAAACAACTTTGCCAGAGAGTTAGAAGGTACAACCCAGCTAGTCTCCTCTATATACTGTCACAAGTACAACTTAGCCTTCTCTGTCACGTTATACAGACATTAGTGTTTTAGTCCTATCCCCAACGCTGGAGTAGGTTTTCTCCAAAAATGTGTGGAAACCAGAAAATTACTGCAATATTAATAAAATCAATCTAAAAAAACTAAACTATAGCAAATGCCACTACAATTGAATCACATAAGTTCTTAGCTTTCCCCTCCAGTGCAAAAACCCCAGTCACTATACGCAGAACAAGCACCCTCCAACCGTGGAGAAATCTAAAAAATGACACAAACCTAGCTCTCATTTTAGTCATCTGAATATAAACAAAGATAAAGCCCCCAGTGATCTTATTCTGAGTTATAATCGTGCCTTAAGATTGTATCTTTGGGCAAATAACGGACAATATGTTAGGAGGTCGACGCTTTTACTCAAGAATTCTGAGTTAGTAATGATGTCTGCGTTGTTCGGGACTGTATATGTAGTAACTCTCATTGCTGTAATAAAGCTATGTTACAGCTACTCTGCGGCACGTTGCTGTGGTGAGGGATACCAAAGTAATATGCACACTCGTGCATAAGCACAGTACTTGGTGCCAAGTAGACTGTTCAAAGTATTCACCTGCACTTGTGGGCTCTGTATGTTTCTCCTGTGCAGGAACCCCCTAGTGTGTGTGTGCGAGTGTCTACCCAAAGAGAGGGAGTGGAGTGTGAGTCTTTTTAACAGATTCGTTGCAAAAGTCGAAATCTGTAAAATGTTATAATATTCATTTTTCTTTCCCCTCCCTGCAGAATGGGGTACTGAATGTTTTCTTCCAACTCAGATTTTAAGGGGTTTGAGATTACGTATTACTTCAAGAAAAATGCCAGCGCTTTGTGTCCACCCAAACATGTAAGTGCTTAAACAGACGGTTTTAACTATTATGCATACTATTTTAGTGTATTCTACAAATCCCTAACATTTGCAATGTACCAGATCCTTAAAAGACTCCTTAATCGTGTGTCTATACAACCGGTAGTGTGGCACAAAGCAGTTTATATTTGGTTATCTTTACTGCGCTTTCTATTTTATGGTTAAAAGTAAACAATTTTGGAATGCAGTGTAGTCTGTGGCTTAATGCGCATATATATGTATGCATGTATCCGAAATGTTGTTTTTAACTCGTTGGTCGTCGCCCATAATCATTGGGCAAGTTACTTCTCTGTTGAGTTCAGCGATGCTTAACCAGTCAAAAAAATGAACTGACCTGACCGTATCTATAGCAGGGGATTGTGACTTTCTAAACTATTCCTAACATATTCAGAAGCACAACAATCTTCATGTTTCCCAGGGAAAAGGTGCTGCCTCAAAAAAATAAAGTTGACCACTACATGAAAATCCTTTTGTTTCGGATTTTTAGGCTACTGTTGAAGAACATTGAGATAATATTTTGTATATATAACACTGACGAGTTTTCAGTTTAAACTCTTTTAACACCTAACAGTTGTTTTCATTACTTTTAATCACGTTTTCGACATCATTCTCAGCTACTATACAAACCCGGTGAAAGTATCCATACCTCACGTGAAAAACCAAATGCTTAAGAAATTTCCGTTTTATGGGTAAGTCTCCTTCAAGAATTGATCATGTTCTATAATCCGTTTTTTACGCAACTTTTTTTCTGTCATTACCTGTCTTGGCAGCGCAGTAGTCACATATGTCCGACAAACATGACAGAACTCATCTCTCTCTTCATAAGAAGAACTCCTGCCTTCCCCCATAACTAAGTATTACGGCACAACTCATGGACAAATGTAACTACGGCCGCTATCCTAAATCTTCAAACGGCACCTTTCCCTCAAACTATAGGGGTGCTCCCGTACGACGAAGAATATGTGCTCTACAATTATCAGTCACAGGCCAACTGAAGACTTCCTCTTCTCTTGATCGGCTGAATACATTGCAATTCCCCGCTGGGCAGCAGGAGGCGCTCGCATTCCCTTTCTCAAGCAGTGGTCTAAGTCATACCTACTCAGGCTCTGGAGTAGTGACGTCACCTTCCCCACTGCTTGGAGTGAGAGGGAAAGAGAGGTTGGAAAAAAGCGAGACATACAAAGTAACTATTGAACAACCAGAATGAAGATGGGAGCCTGGAACCCTACTACCCGGTGAAAGGGATTTTGTTGAAAGGAGCTCACATCAAGTTGGAACGGCGCGTCTCCCAAAACACAACTTTTAAAGTCGATGACAACTAGCATGGATACAGCCTCCGCCGCGCTCGTGCTTTGCTTGTTTGTGCGTTCTACCTTCGGAGTTGGAGCTCAGTTCAGTGCAGGTAAGGGATGGCCATCTTCAACACTCCTAGCCCCTCTAAGCTAGAATTTAGTTTTCCCACAACTGTGGTTGCAGAGTTTATACGCAGTGTGTTTTGATGTTTAAAAAAAAACACAAATAGCCAGATGGAAGCACTTGGGGTGTTGTGATAATTAGGAAATTAATTATTTCGTATGTACAGCAGACTAGCAACTTTGAAAACGGTTGTTTATAAACTTTTCAGGTGTAGTTATTCTCTCTGCTGTTTATTTATTTTGTGCTAATTGTTGATTTGCGAGTTGAACAGGGAATCGATCTACTACTGTTTATTTGGTTACTTGTTCACAGTGCTGTGAGAACGACGAAACCCAACACTGAGAACATTTTTATTTTGTGTCCCCCTCCCCCATTTTGTGCCGGATTTTAGGTGGGTGCTGTTTGCTATGAACTTTTATTGCAGTGCAGAGCAGTTTGTGCCTTGGGTCTCCAGACTGCAAATGAAATGCACTGTTGCGCTTAAAAGTTTGATTATTTTTTGTGTGTGTAAGGAAACTACACGCCGGTAAAATATTCTTTGTTTTGGTAGCTTTTGTGTTTACTGAATTATGCATAAGGGGAATGCATGTTTTCCGGAGTGAGTGCGCTGTTGCATATTATTCTGTGTAGTTCACAGCATGTCTTAACAGAAATCTGGTTAACAGTAGTTGTGGTATGACGGATTGTAGTTTTGTGTGCCTGTGAGACGAACCTAACTTGCAGTACATTGCTGTGTTGATATCCCTCCCAGCTGTGCTGCTGTTGTTGAAAATGAGGTGCTGTGCTTCACGTCACCTCGTTATACCAAAGCCAAGGAGTTGTCAAACATTAAGTAAACTTTAGTAGTCTGCTGGTCTTGTGTGACTGGTGCAAATCGTTGCTCAAACAGTCTTGACTGCTGCTTAAAATACAGAAAGTATTTATTTGCCTTCTGTTTATAGGGTAGCTTCTGATCAAGTTTGTTGCCCGTTTATATTAAGTTTCCATCACTTCATTCTTTATAGTTACGTTTTGAGTATAACATTTATTTGTTTCTGTTTTGTATGTCACGTTTACATTGTGTGACTTCATTGTTTTGCGTATTTATCCTACCACATTTAGCGGTGACCAGACTGAAATAAATGCTTTTTTTAATGTATAGATATATACAAGTTTTGACTTATTAAGTATTGTTTTATATGATTTAGTGTGATGTTTGATTGTGGTTATGTTTAACTTGACCAGTTCAGAAAACTTGTAGTATTCCAATACATAGTTTCCCCTGATCATAACACAAATTTCTGGTGGTTTATTACTAATGTAGTTGTAACAGTGATCTGTCTCACAGGGGTGATATCAGGAAAAGTTAATGCTGACAGTAACTTAAATGTGTGAGTGTCACAGTTGTAGCAAAGATGACTAAATAACTAAACAGATTGTTATGATGAAATTGATTTCGGAAATAGCTGAAGAATGAGGAACATGGTCATTATGTATCCTACCTTGCAAACCCAGATTCATTTTTCTT
Organism: Protopterus annectens; assembly: GCF_019279795.1. Taxonomy (NCBI): domain Eukaryota; kingdom Metazoa; phylum Chordata; order Ceratodontiformes; family Protopteridae; genus Protopterus; species Protopterus annectens. The sequence continues at coordinate 938,553,495 of NC_056725.1, read as the reverse complement.
ATTTACACGCGTAGCTATATATGCCTGGTAGAGTTTAGTACAAATATTTGCATTATAATTGGACTATTCATGATTTCACATTTTTTGCTAAGATTGTAATGCCTTTGAGTAGAATTAGTTCTGATGAAAAAACAGGCAAGTTAGAGGTTGGGTGTAATTTTGGAACTAAAGGGGATATAGTTTGAAGCTATATGTTATTGAAAACAAGTGGGTGCACTGTATTTATTGGGAAATCTAGCTTTGTTATGGTTTCGTGTGTGGTGGTGGGGGGGTAGATTAGCCTGTGTTTTTGTATGGTACGTGTGTTGTAGAAAAATGTGGGAAATCCATAGAAATAAACGCAAAAGCCATACTTCAGTATGGGTGTCACAGGACAGTAGCAGCTGTGTTAAGAGCAGTGAAAAATCTCCTGGGTTGTTTGCAGAATTATCTGAAATTTGAGCTTTGGGGGTGGTGATATTTGGCATTGTAACACTGTCATTGAAGCATGTAGATCTGTTGCTCACGTCCATGTCTGTATCTGGATTGTTGGCTTCCTTCGTAATATCAGTGATTTTGTTTGCTGTTTGAAGTGCCCACTGTGTGCCTTGGACAGTTGGAGTTAATGGAGAAGTGTATGTTGTTTGAATCAGTCATTGCACCCAGACCCACATACACTTTTGTTACATAGGGACAAAGATGTCGAAGTGGCTCGTGTGCTTTTTGTATGCAGCTTCCCAGCCATGACTTATCTGCTTGGTTTTGAATGTAGTAGTAGAAGTGGGCACCCTCCCCCTGCTACCTCTGGAAAGTGTTATGGACTTTTTGTTGTTCTTTCTTCTCTTTATTCTCAGTCTGATAACTTTTGTAGCAAACTGTTTTTCTATTTTTGTGAAGATTACGCTTTCAGGCTTTTGTTCTCCTGCATACATTTGTCAGTGACACATTTTATTTGTGATTTTGATTTTGGGGAAAAATGTATTCAGCTCCTGTAATGGGACAGTGGGGTTGTCACTTTACTGAAGATTGGTCTGTATTTGGTCTAACATACTGCCAGTACACCAGGCAAACAGACATAATTTTGGTGCAGTATCCCTTTTTAGGGTGATGGGTGCTAACTGTCTTTGACTTTACTGTAGTCTTTGCACACAAGTGGGAAAGAAACCCATGCTTCCTTACAGGTCAAAGTTTGTGCTCTGCCTTACTAGGACTAAATTTGATCTTAAAATACTCTGACCGCTCAAACTAGGTGTCATCCTCATTATATCTCAGGTTAAGAAGCACTGTTTCTTGATAGGCTGCGAAATGAAACGAATATGCCTGCAGGAGATGAATTCCCACAGTACTGCTTATGATGGATAGGTTACTTGACCACTTGTTGCCCTCATGTGTTGAGGCATATAGTGAGTGTGTCACAGGAGAACAAGAGAATGCAGGCCATTAAGTTTGTCCTGCTGATTTGCTTCCCCACCGTGCAGGTAATTGGCTTGCTAAATCAATCTGTGTAGAGGGCATTCTACAGTGTTATTACTTACTGTATGAGAAATAAGGGTTTAAACAGCACAACGGAAGTATGTGTGTAGGTATGATGCTCTATGTACATGTACATTTTTTATATGAACACTTGTGTATACATTAAGTACGTTATGCATCAGAAGACACCATGTATTGCAGTGTTTTGGTGTCTGCTAGTTTTGAATTAACATTTTATTTCTAGTCCATAGTGTGGCTTCTTTCATTGTGGTATATCTGTGCCCTCATGGCATGTATAATGAATCCGTTTGCTGGTTGCTTTTTAGTAACGAAAGAGGAACTATCTGCTTATATTTGTGAAAAGTAGCTGAGGAACTGACATTAGCAAATGTAAACATTTGAAAAGCTTCACTGTGAAGAATTGCTGAATCGGGATGTGTTTATTGCTTTAGAAGTGCTAAGTATTTATTTGTTACAAAACTTGTTTGTATGTTAGGTTTTACAATGTAAAAGCTGTTGTTGCTTCAGAAACATTGTTGATTTTATTTAAAATTACAGGCCTTGTAACCAGTAGGAAAGAATAAGAACATTGTTTGTGTAAAAGAAGCCCCTAAACACTCAGTGTTCTACTTACATAATTTAGTACAACTTGAATACTTTACACCTGTTGGTGTCCTGTATTTAGTAAAAGTGACAACATGGAAAATACACAGCAGAAAGTGACCAAATGTCATGCTTCAGTAACTGTGATGGGATTCATTAATTGCAATACATTTGTCAGTGCATTTTTGGTAGTGAAGAAGTATTAAGAATATTTGTAATAAAAATGTGTTGTGGAAGTATGTTTATATGTGTTGTGGTTCATTGTAAAAATGTAAGATGGCTTAGTGTACAGCATGTGCTTTGTGATTTTAATGTTTTCATAGAAACTAAGAAAGTCTATAAATATAGATGTGTGTATACACGTTTATGCATTGTGTCATTTACAGTAGGCATACATATGAAGAATTTGGTTGGAATAGTAATCTTTGTAGTCTTTCAAGTACAAATCGGTGCTTTCAAGGTCTGTTGTGTGTTAGTGTTGTAGCTAGTGTTACTGCTGGAAATGATATGCTTCATCCTTTTTAGAGAAATACTGACATAGTATGTACTACTGTGTATGTCACTTGGTGCATTTGCTCTCACCTGAGCATCATAGACAAACATTTTAAAAACAAACTTACAATGTCTAAGAACATCTTAAAGTGAGACTGCTTCAACTGTTTATTATTAATACTACTAATAATAATTCTATTTAACATTTGTTATTTTTCTAATTGGGTTAGTATCTACTTAGTTTGGTTTCTTTATTTAGGTGAAGTGGTGTGATTTTTTTTATCTTTAGTATTTCTGACTAATTCTCTTGTAATGTTGTTGCCCCCCCCCCCCCATATTTAACTGATTCATGCTTTGTGCTGCATGTTGATGTGACTGAAAACGGCAATCTGTCTGAAGTTCACCCTGTTGGGTGTCATAAATAAACTGTATAACTTGGGCGTATCTTTATTTTATTTATTTATTTTACATTTGTTGACCAGGGTAGTCTAACTGGATATATGTTTTTTTAGCTGGGGGGTATATAGAAAAAGGGAGAATAGTAGATTGGAGCAGGGGCAGAGCCATTGGGTTTTAATGAAGTTTTCCAATTGTTTCTTGAAAATGTTGGTGGAAGTAAGGGATGTTATCTCACTTGGAAGTTTGTTCCAAGTATTGCCAACAGCATTTGAGAACAGGCAGTCCCTGGATTTGTTGGATTTTATGGTGGCGACTTGTAGCTTTTAGCTGTATCTGCAGCTATGCTGCCTTTTCTGTTGGTTTCCTGTGCACTTGCAAACTGCAGGCATTGGTAGCTCATCTTTTTGTTGAGAACACAAAGTTGGCAAGAGGTTGTGGAATTATCTGGTTAAAAACGATGCTGCTCCTCTGCTCCTGTTTTTTTGAGGGGGGTTGGGGTGATGCACTTATTGTGTGTGTGTGTGGTGCGTCAGTATGTGTACAGATACATTGTGTGTATAATGAACTACATAAGCTGCAATCATTTTGTTCCTCTGCAATGCTTTGGCTAGTAAGCCCTTCTTGACCTTATAACCCAAAGAAGAGCTGGCTTATCTCTTACCTTCCAGATCAAAATTCATCTGGGGGAAATAACAGTTGGAGACCCAATAGCCTGAAGACTGGGGACTGCAGAATGATTCTGGTGTTGTATCATAAGGTCTATTTCTGAGAGCTCACTCCTGTTCGGGGTCAGGACACTGCCATTGATGGTCCCACAGGGTCATGCTGTGAGTGCTTGCTTCTGTGCACCTGGCCGTATTACACTGTGTATAGGCACTGCTTGATAGGCCAATTTCTGCTATTCAGTAGAGTGCATGTGTTCTCATGAGCACTTAGCCATGTGACGTTTAAGTTTTGTTAGCACTTGTAATAATAGTATTACAGTTTTGTTTGCATGTACTTTAGTCTGCTTGAGGTGAGACTGCAGTTCTTGATGGTCATTTAAGCAAGTCCTTGGACCAGCTGCCTGCCCTGTTAACTTTCTTACATGTACAGTAATTGATATTTGATATTTTTCCAATTGGGTTAGTATAGGCATAGGTTTGGTCCTTTGTGCAAAGGTGCCTTTTTATGCTTAGCCAAAGTGTTTTTTTATGCAGTGTGACAAACTCCCTGGGATGATGCTGGACAAAGATATTTGTAATTTTTTATAGATTACTTTTAAAAGGGATGTTGAATGCTGGAATATTTTGCTGTGTTCGGCAGTGTCAGGGTGTAGTTCTGTAAGAAGAACATTTTCCCTAAGGGAACAGTACCCCCCCCCCGTACTGCATGGAAGAGAAGAGGGGGAAAAGTAAGATCTCTGTTTTGTATAATGTGCATTCTCCTGCTGTTCTGAACGCATGCCCTGGGTTCGAAAAGGCCTAGTCCTGGCCTCTGCCTCTCATCACCTTCCCCTTCCCATAATTCCCTTGCCACGTCCCCTTCCCATAATTCCCTTGCCACGTCCCCTTCACATAATTCCCTTGCCACGTCCCCTTCCCATAATTCCCTTGCCATTAGGTTATTGTTTTAACAGAACAGCTTCCTTCCCCTCAGAAGTGTGGGGAAACAAATTTAAAGGCTTGTGTTCCTCCCAGGAGATATAACAAGTGTTCTGTCTGCATTTTGAATACTGCTGACTGGTCTCATGTGGTAGATGTGGGGTCTTTTTTTTTTTTTTTTCTTTCTTTCTTTCTTTCTTTTTACTGTGTAATGAAGCACACAGTTATTGCATTTTGGGGGCAGTAGTATTAGACATCATGTAGTGGGAAAAAAAAATTTCACAGGAACTGCTGCAGAAGTGATGTCATGATCTTTCTATCCTGTCCCCGTTACCCCTTTTGGCTTCTACCCTGTGTCTGAGCAAAAGGCGAGACCACAAAGTGGCAACATATGAATTGTAAACCTTTTTGTTAATGATGCAGAGCTAGTCCAGATCAGCTGTGGTGATTTATTGCCTTACCGGAGGACGTCCTCTGGGAGGTTAATTTATGTACGGAATATAAATGTATGGAGATGGAACTACTTCAAAGCAATTCTTTAATAATTAACCAGGTTCTGGGTGAGATAGTGTGTTAAACAGGACACCAGAGGACGTTAAACAAGTCTCTGTAAATGTAAAATGGAGTAATTGACCTACACATGTTACATAACATATATATTACATAACTGGCTTGAGTTGCCTCATATACTTCTACTCAGTCAACTCTCTGTAGCGCATAAACTCTACTACCTTCCTGGGATAACTTCAGCACCTTATTCGGCCCCACATTCCCTCTAGACCCTTAAGATCTAGTAACCAGAACCTCCTAACTGTCATCAAACATAAAAATGAAGCTGGTAAGTCCCTCTTTGCCAACACCATTGCCAAAATCTGAAACACGCTACCAAGCCAGATAACTTCTACCACCTCCTTTAGTCAATTCAAAATACTCCTGAAAACCCACTATCTAAGTAACTGGCTATGCTCAAGCCACTCACCAGGCTAATCTATACCAAGAGAATTTGTCGGGTACAGCTATGTATAAACAGTTTGTTCCCTGAAAGCTTCCAAACCCGTATACATTTACCTTAAACTTATAACTGCAAAAGAAAAATAAATGTACCTCTGATTTGTCTACTGTAAGAAATGTTAATCACTAGTATGATGTCCTGTTGTGTGTGTGTGTGTGTGTGTGTGTGTGTGTGTGTGTGTATATACATGCTATATGTATGTTTGTTAATCATAAGCATGTTGTCCTGATGTGTGTGTGTGTGTGTGTGTGTATATATATATATATGTGTGTGTGTGTGTGTATGTATGTGTATATATATATATATATATATATATATATATATATATATATATATATATATATATATATAATCATATGTATGTATGTTCTACATTCAGTCGGACGTTTCCCGGTAAACGCATGTAAAATTAAAAATAAATTAAATAAAACATGTAGGATGGCACCTCATATAGTATGTTATTTGCAGATGGCATATGCCAGGACTGCAGCGCTGTTGAATTCAGAGAGTGAATAGGTGGACAGAAAACTGACATCTTTCTACATGTGGAAGTTCCCAAATGGTCATACATGTTTACAGTAGCGCAGTGGTAAAAATTAAAACTAGGGTCTTTGGAGAGAAGTAGCCATCCCATTTGGCATTCTAGTTCTCTGTAAGATATACAGTGATATTCACTAAGTTGATCATAAGATGGAGTCCTGGGGGGTGTAGCAGAAAGGCTAAACCATTTAACGTCTGTGTTGCATTGTGGCGTTCTCTCTGTCAGTCGTCTGGGGCTTGGAAGATTTGATGGCAGCAGTACAATGGAAAATCTACTGATCAAATGTGTGTGTGCACATTGTCTCCCAGTGAGTTTTAGCGTGGTGGCATTTCCATGTAAATGACCAGTGCTACTAACACCCTCCACAGAAGTCTAATTTGTAATGTATAGTTTAAGTGTAGATGAAGATCACTAGACCCACTGAGTTTGATTCATTTCTTGTCTTGTTTGCACTTTGTAGTTCCTTGGTAACCAGTTTGTGTGTCTGTTTTATTTTTTTTTCCATGGGTCTTCTCTGTCTCTTAAATTCTACAGTCTTAAGTTCATACATGCGCAACTCTCTGCAGAAAGTACTTCCTAATGTGACTTTTTCTGTTAGCTTGCGGTTCCCCTTTTGAAATACCCTAATTGACCTAAGGACTTTAGATCCATCTGAAGGCTTTCGGAGTATAATTGCGTTTTGTGGTGCATTGTCTAATGATATTTCATTTAACTGGAAGAAAAGATAAGAGCACTAAGTGTGATCATGTTGCCTGCCATTTCTGAAAAGGTAGATGTTCTGCTTTACTGTCATGGTCACATAAACATACTTGGAGTAATCCACATGTGAGAGACTTTTCATTACAGCCAAGACCGCTCTAGGGAATTACAACAATAGTGGTGGTCTGTGTTGATAAACACAATTGCCCTGAACCTTTCTCTTTGCTCCTTCTAAAAGTCGCAAAACACATGACAGTATACACTCTCTTTTAAACTGCTGTCTGATGAAAAAGCCATGACTATTCAAGAGTTGTAGTCTGGATCACCCAACTTTGATACCTGGGGAAGTGACAAGGGTAGGTCATGAACCCCCTCCCCTCCCAGGATGCGTTTAAAGTTGACACTGGCCCCATCTCTGAGTCAGAGAGATTTTAGGGGTGGAAGGAGGAGCTGATGAATATGGCGATGTACCGAGGGAACTGGGATGGTCAGATAGTATGAAGGGGGGCATAAAAGAATGCAAAAAAGTGCAACTTCTCATTTACAGAGTTAATGTGTAGTAAATACGGGTGGACAGGCTAAACAGAAGTGGGTTGTACGTTTTCACCCTACAGCTCACATGTGCATTTTTAGAAGCGTTTGTCCGTGCATTTATTTGCTGCCTAAGTTACAGAAGATATGAATTTTTCAGACACTTCACTGGTCCAGGACAGTTAGAGTGACCATGTTTGTACATTTGTTATGTAATTGCATCTTTGACAAGCCATGTATGTACAAAGCAGAGTGAATGATTTGGTAGCTTTAAAAGTGTAGCCATGAGGGAGTACACACAAACTGAGGTATGTCTTACAGTTAGCAACATAAGTTCAAGCAGGTTTATTACACTATTTGTTACATAAAAAGGGAACAAGCTATTCTCATCACTTTGAGCTCACAAAGTGCATGCTTGTACTGTCACAGCTACGGTGGTATACTTCTAGTTTGTTCTGTGCCTCTGAAGCTTCTATTGTCTGCACTTCCGGCCGTGGTTACTTCTACCAGGTGGAGAGTTGCTATGTGAAATTAGCACAGCTGTGAGGCGCTTGACCTTTTCTTACTTGGCATATACTTCTCAGTCCTCTAAACCTTAAATCCAGGTCTGTGGCTAATGAACTCTGATGTTGGGGATTATTGTCGGAATTACCCCCTAAATACAGTGTTATAGCAAGAATTAATCCACGCTAACCAATTGTGTACTAAAAAGAGGTCTAAAATGAAATGCAAAAAAGTGTAGTTGTGCATTTGTTAGTGGGGGGGGGGGGGCTGTTGTCTCCAACTGCCGCCATAGCCCCCTACTCCAGACTGATAATGTAATTAGGGACCTTGGCACCTCCCTCTGTTTTGACCACCAAGTAGCATTGGTAGCTAAGACATCCTTCTCTTTAACACAACTAACATTTAAAGGCATCTTATCCAGGTTGAAAAAAATGTTCTCTTTCCCCTGTGCTCTGCTATAATTAGGCCAGTTTTAGAGTATTGAACAGCTTGAAAGGTTCCAGTTTTTCTTAACCAGAAGTATTGCTAGTGTAAAATCCTTATCTACCAAGGCAGTTTTGAAGTCTTAACTCTCTGATTTATCTCTCATGGATTCTAACGTGGCGATCTGTCTTGCATTTATTCAGTTAAGAACCCATCTCTGCTTGATTTCTACTAACACTGTGAACACAACGTGCTGCAGGTAAGTTGCTTTTATGTTTTAAACAGTGTGACATCCTCACATCTTTCAGGGCTGTCTTTGACAATTGGATGAGCATCTGCAAATTCCAAACCTGACTTACTTTGCCCTTCTAAAAGGGGGAGTAAATCATGAGGGTGGGAATCGGCAAGGTGTCATGACTTGTAATGCTTCGTTTGTGTGAGGACATTGGCTATATTTATAACATTTCTGTTATGTATTGAAGAATGAATTGCTTTCTGTGGTTCCTCTGCAAAATATAGGCCATCATGTTAAGTGTGTGTGTTTCTCTTACTACACATTTTAGAATTCCGCTTTAGAGCGAAGTCTATTATTTGAATTAAGCTTGAGCTTATTTTTCCTTTGTGTTTTTTAATTTTTATTTTCTGGTAGAACTATGAAGAAAAACTTTTTGCATACTTATTACTCTTTTCAAGAGTTTCCACTTAAATGTCACTGTGCACAGAAACACGTTCATAGTTTGCTTTCTAGTGAGTACAAGGTAATGTACTTGTGAGCCATGAGTGAGCTGAAATGCATCAAGGTGTGTGTCTGTGTGTTATATGCATGCATGTTCTAAATTGATTGGTTAAGGATCAATGTCATCTTTTTTTCTATGAAAACTTTATAACTTTGGCATGCATACTTTTCATTTGGTAGTTGCCTTTTCATTGCATTGCTTTTGTTATTTTTGTAGTTACATAGAAACTATTTAATAATGTTCTGTAAACTTTCTTCTCTTCTAAGTTTGGACTGAACTGGGTCCTCTTGAATTAATCAGCAGTAGGCAAACAATAAGTTAAGTAAATGCACAGTAGGCAAGCATACGTCTCAACCTCCGAACATTAAAAATCATTGTACAGGCCTTTAAAAAATTTATAGCAGAAGGTCAGAAAGAGGAGCACCCCACCTCAGTAGAAGGCTTTTGTTAGGGAATTTTTGTGTAGGATTTATTTAGTGGTATATGTACTCACAAATAGACCTGACTTTGAGAGAAAATTGGTCAATCTAAGTGGAACAGGGGGTTAAAGTCATTGCACTGCTTGTGAATTGTAGTAGCTGAGAGGTATGTGGGCAAGTGGTGACTGGGAGATGCAAACTTGGGACTAGAAGGTGAAGTTGTTTGGCAGCCTGTAGACATAATCCTGTGAGTTTATATTATCAGATTTTGTGGCTTTTCCTCCTTATGTAAGAGGAGAGGAGAAAAGGTGATTGATAGGTAAATGTCCCCCAAAAGAGTAGGTAAAATGCAGATTGGTAGTACTAAAGAATAGCACTCCTTTACAGCTGTGAACATGTACAAGTGTGTGAGGCACTGTTAGTCTGTAGTTTGTTTTCCTTGAGTACAGCTTCTGGTTTGTACCGTCATACACTGCCAGCAATAAAGTCACACTCCAGGAAGAAAGCTGTTTTCTGTTCTCCATTAAAGACACACAAGTTCATGTTTATAAAGATGGGGAAAACGCTTGGTTGAGTAGCAAGACATTTCTCTCTTCAGATCCAAGTTCAGATCTTGCTGTGTTTACTTAGTGACTGTGAGTAGATCTGTTAAATTTATTGGCATTTAGACTTCTCCCACTCCATAAAAATGGAGCAGAGAATTGGAATATTCTAGTATAGAAACTGACTAGAAATTAAAAGTGAAGTCTCTGCTGAGATGTCCCTGACCGTAAAACTAACTAAAAAGGCAAAATTTAAAACACCAGTTAAGGGAGAATATTGACTGCTTTTAAAGTTTGTTAGGTTACGCTCTTTGTGATTAAAAGCTACTGTAAAGCTGCCGTCCATGAGCAGTCTGGTATTTTGACTGTCAAGTGTTCACCAATTCTGGTATGTCCAGTTTTGTTGTGTATTTTGGTTACTGTACTTAAGGATAGGTCATGATGAGCCAATCATTTAAAGTAGTGGGAGGGGGGGTCACCGTTGTGACTTTGTGCAATGAATGCAGTTTTTCAAGTTTTCTAATGGATAAGTCTTGTCACTTCTTTGCTGTTTGTTGCAACTGTGAGCTTTTACAGCTGCAGCTTACATTGAGACAGTCGCACAGTGCCCTGTAAGTTCAGAGGTCATCTACTCCCTGTTCTTGCTCTTAAAACACCAGTTAACCAGAAATACACTGTTTAATGTAGCAGAACTCCATTCTTTTCACATCCTTGTATGACACTGCATTTCATAATGCATTTTTTGTCAGTCATTGTCTAGTTGTGAAAAGCCCAGCATGTGCTCTTTGTTGTTCTTTGCTGTTTGGCACAATGCAGGCTTGCTCATTCTAGACACAGACAAATGTTTGACTGCAGTCTGGTCATGTCCTTTTTGCCTCTTTAAACTGTCTGGAACTGCTTGACTTACAAGCAGACAGTCACAAGGTAAGCCTTTCACAACGCAAAGAGAATAAAAAGGCCTATTTCAGTATATCTCTTTTTATAAAAGATACTTGCCAAATTTGAGCTTGTTTTTTGTCAAGTTGATCTGTGATCACTCTTTTAAGAACAAGTAAAATTTTGCCAGCAGGTCATCATCCCAGGGTTTAAACTGAGCAGAAGCCAACAAGTGGGAGCAGGACAGACAACACACATTGAGTGTAATTGCTTAATGCAGAAAAACGGCGAGAATTTTTCTTTATTAGAAATCGCTTTTCCGTGGCACAAAAGTGTGTTTCTCTGTTCACTTTATAGTCTGCTGCTGTGAGCATAGATTCTGTGTGAGACGGTTTACAAATTATTGAATGTTTCAGGTTGGTTGTAGTTAAAATGCACAGTCCATCCTCCTGTGCTGTCATTTTACATCTCTCATCTTTTTTGGTTTCTCCGTTTTATACAAAATGCGGAAAGTATTTAATTTTTTAGAGTTTGTGAGGCATCTCTGCAGCTGCAGGATTGGAATATTCCAGCAAAGCTACCATTATGAAATGAAAATGATGGCTATAAAATGTATGCAGTTAATTGGAAATTTCCTCATGTTGTATGTGTTTGCTTGAGTGGTTTCCTACAAAAGTATGGTTAAGCATCATTGAACAGGTAAAAATGTGGCTGTTTTAGTACAGAATTAAAATGGTAATAAAATCAATTTGCTTGTGCTGTATAAGAAATTGCAGAGGAACGCACTTTTTTCTCCATTTAAATCAATGCTTAACTGGAGTAAGTAGTTGTAGAAGTATACAATTTAAAATAATGGTTTAATACGGAAACATGTTATTAGATATATGTGTACTTCCACCATATATGAGAGAGAGTGATTTTTTTTTTCCCATTTGCCACTAGTCAGTATTGCTCCAAGATTTATAACTTTTAAGAATTTAAGTGAGGTCTAGGAAGTGGCTTATGTTTGACCAGTTTCATGGGGTTTCCCTGGTTAAACCTTGGCAAGAGTAGGTTAGTCATAATAAAAGGCAAGTAGCCAGCTGTGCAAATTAGATTTTCCAGCCAAGTCATAAAGTGATAGTTACTCCTTATCCTCTTCCTATTGTGCAGTGTCCTAGCATTTGTTTTAGCATAGTAGCAGAGGGCTTTACCCCCACTAGAATACTTGATTTATGCAGTATTGAATATTCTTCCTATTGTGCAGTGTCCTAGCATTTGTTTTAGCATAGTAGCAGAGGGCTTTACCCCCACTAGAATACTTGATGAATGCAGTATTGAATGTTTGTATTCAAGATGAGAATACATTTTATGTTTGCTTTCACAAACTGGACCCGACCTACATCCTCACTAGGCACCATTTAAAATGATTGAATCTGTAAACCACCATGTACGTGACTAGGACAGTGCGGACACAGTTTATTACTTTAAAATGAACATGCATTCATCCTTGCATGTAAGTGCCACAGATGTCCTTCCTAATGTTTTTATATACCACTAATTTCATCCCCCCCATGCCCACTCGAGGCATACAACAGTTGTTAAAAAGTCAGAGAGGAATGCCACAATTGGTAATAGATTCCAAAGATATGAGGCCTGAAATGAAATCACCAGATGCATCTCTTGCTATGCTAGCTGTTTAGCGATTCCACATGCTATCGTGCTGTTGGGTTCTTCTACCTGGAGCAGGGTTCCTAACTCGTATATAGATGTGAAGGCCAGCAGCAAGGATTTGAATACAGTACAAAATCTGATAGCCAGTGCAGCCTCAATAACACAGATGTAATATGTTACGTGTGTGTGCGTGCAAGTTGAGTTTTTACCCAGTTATCATCCGTCCTCATTTTCAGCAGTGGGTTGGGATGTCACATTAATGGTCTCCACCTCTCTCGCTCTTAAGCTACCTTCCTTTGCGATCATGCCTTTTTGTTGTAGGTCTTGTGTCACACAATCCATCCATCCTTTTCCTGGGTGTCCTTGTTTCTTTTTGCTGCCTCCTCCACTCAAATTGTCTTCTTTAAATCATCTTCTACTTTTCTGCACATGTGCACAAGACACTAATCTGCTGTCTTTGATTTTCTCTGCATTTGTAGCTACTTTGGCTGCTTCTCTGTCATCATTCCTTTATCTGTCCCACGGTGAGCATTCTACCACTCTTGTCAGGCACTTCATCTCTATCACCTTTAGCTTCCTTAACTACTGAACCTTCAGCAATCAGGTTTCTCTACCGTACAAAGTTGATAGCACTACTCCACCTTACCTTTCAGCTTCTTTGACATTATTCTGTCTCGCACTAGTCCTAACACTCTGTACCAATTGATTACAGCTGCGCCCCTCTGGTTCTAGCTTTTATCTCCTCATCTGGACTTAACTACTCCTCGCAGGTACTTGAAGCTGTTAACTGAGAGAGAAGGGGAAAACAATGGGAAAAGTTTTCAGTTTGTTTTCCTGTTTACTGGCATGACAACTGTCTTGTCTGCACTCCATTTCATTACTGCACTACTTTGCCAAACAAATTTAAATAAAAGTAAAATCCCATGTGTTTTTACTTTTGCATTCCATTTGCGTATCATTTGCTGAATTTCCTGTTCAGAGTTTGCTTGTAATGCAACATTGTCTGCAAATAACAGCTTTGGTCTGTCTCTCCAAACCTGTTGATGACTGACTTATATGAACATCAGTGGGATTGGAGCTGTACAATGATGAGCTTCAGCTGGGAAACCCCTTTGGGAGTCTGAACACTGTGCTTGGGTCATTGGGTCCTTGTACATAGCCTGCACTAATTCTGCCATTGTCTCCAGGACTTCAAACCATTGCAGGACTGTCCAAGTCAACTTTCTTGGGATCTTGGCATATGCTTTCTGAAACTGGGTTAATGTTTCATTTGATTCTACTCCTTTGTAGCTGCTGCTTAACTGTCTTCCTCGCTTCAGATATTTGATTGGTTGGGTTACATCCTGATCTGAGCCAGAAGTGCTCGTCTTCCCTCCTCCCTCCTTTCTAGTACTGTCTGCATTTGTTGAGTCACCCTTTCCAGAATGTTGATGTGTGACAGAAACGCACGATACACATACACTGCCCACAGTTGTGAATGTCTCCATTGTTCTTGTATGCAAGGTATGCCTTTCTTTCTATAATACTTTCAGAACCCTCTGAAGCCATATCTACCCTAATTTACACACCACCTTGATCATATCTGACATAACCTTGTCTGAGCCTGCTGCGTTCCCTGACTTCATTTTCCTTAGTACTATTCCTCCTCCTTCTTCTACAGTGGGCTTTTTTTCCTGTTACGTTGGAAGCTGCCCAAAGGGCAGTACAGCTTCTGTGGGGTTATCTTCATTCAGAAGCTGCTGAAAGTACTCCTTCCATCTGCCTTTGATGTTCTGCAGACTGGTGAGCAAGTTGTTGCTGGCATCTTATGAATGGTGTTTGACCATTTCATCTTTCTCTTTGCCTCACAACCTGATGGTTTCTTTGTGCCATCTGCTGAGTCACTTTCCATAAACTGGTAGAGTGCCTGTGATGTCTTTTTTTTTTCCTATTGGCACTGCTCTATTTGCTAACCAAGTTTTTGCACAAGTTGTAGCTAATTGCTGCATATGTTAGGATACTGAAGGTGAAGGGTGCTACAGTACTTCAGGCAAGAGTAGACGGAGTCATAAATAACCCACAGCCACGTGATCCTCATTTCAAGCTTTGTGGTACTCCTCTGGTTTGTAATCTGTGGAATATGGCGTTTTAAACACGGAAGCACCCTCTGAGTATGTCTATTGAAATGTGAAGCAAACCCGTCTAGTATTGTAGAGCAAAGACTGCAATAAGAATGCAGTCATTGAAACAAGATGTGTGGCCTACAGTGTCCAATGCAGAAAAATCCAGTAGGACTAAACATAAGTGTTTTTATATCCGGCCAGTGGGGTGAGACAGGACTACCTTGAGTTCAGTCGCAATACTATGGCAGGTGTGAAAAGACTGATGGGGAGTCCGATTACATGAACTGTTAGATGAAATGCAAGTTAAACACAGTTTTCTCTGTAGCATTGCTCAGAAGAGGAAGTTTGCTAGGCTGGAGGTTTATCCAGTTTCATTGGATCTAAAGATGGTCTCTTTTATAGACCTGGATAGCTGTTCCTTCCTTGTTTGTTGAAGGGCACCAAATCACATGGGGGATTCCAAAATTTGATAAATAGCTGCACTCTGGTCATCCGAGCAGGATGTTGCCCTACAGCTTGCAAAATAGATACCTGTCCTTGTTGGTTGGCAAGTATTGGCAGATACAAGCTCATAGCAGTAAGGATCCTCAAGTACCAGCCATTTGTATAAAAGGGCACTCTTTGCCTATATTGGAATAACGCTTGTGAAAGAGGTGCTGTGGCACAAATGATGACAGTCTTATCAGCAAATAACCAAGAAGACAGGTCATATTGTTATAATATGAATATGTTGGGGGTGCACAGTCTGTGTAGCCCAGTCTTTGTTAGCCTGCCTTGGGTCTTGTTTCATTGTTTCATCAGCTGTATTATTTTGGTAGGTATGTATGGTCCTGCAGTGGAGCCTATTACAGAGTGTCTCTTGCGTTTAATTTTCTAAGGTGAACTTAGACGTCTGGTCTGCGCTTGGGCATCACTCTGCACAGCTATTTTGTCATATTACTAGAAACCTGTGTAGGGTAATTTAGCCTGCTTAGTGCTGGATATCCAGAGACCCAGAGAAAGCTTTTTTTTTTTTTTTTTTTTTTCATGACCAGTATTTTTATAAGGATCGTCATACCTGTCAGCTGTCCAGATATTTGCCTTGCATATTTGGTCTGCTCCTCATTTAATTTGTTTTTCTTACAAATCCTGTACTGTTGATGCCAATAAATCATAAACATTTGAGATTGTCATATATTTCATAAAATGTATGCTAATGCAAAATATTTTAGTATATTAACTTTCTATGTTTGTATGAGCGCTCTTTAAATATTGTCCCTATTTTTGGGCCTTTGTCTCCAATTCATTTTGGCTTTGTCTGGATTTCTTGAGCTTACAGGTTGAGAGGTATGGGGTGATGGATTCAGTTGGGTGGTCTCATTTGGAGCTTTTCCCCTCCAATCACTGCAGTATAGCATAACCTTGTTTGACAGGTTGTTCTTGACTGACCTTTTGTTTAGATGGATGGGCTTTTCTTGCAAGGAACTTGTTCTGTGTTCTGGCCTGTCACTCACCATTTAGGCTTCAACCCTTCCTGTCTTAATTTGTAAAGGGGGTTCAGGGTTCCTTTTCATTACTTTTACCGATTCCATTTTTCTTTCTGTCTTGATGTTTGAAGTTTCTTGGTCACTCTCTAAGGAATTTAGAACATGTGTTCAGTGGGTTTCAGGTCTTCTGTTACAGTTAAAAGAAATGGCCTTTTATTTTTTTCTCAGCTTTGAAAGTGCAAGTCAGTCTGCATACAGTATTTAACTAGAACACGAGAGCCATGCCGTTTGTACTAGAACACGAGTCGTGCCGTTTGTATGTGCATAACCCAAATTCAGAGTGACACATTTGCACTTTCTGCTTGTTCTCAGTGTTATGAGAAGCCGTAGTCAGTATTTCAAAAGAATGAGCTGTACATTCCGTTCATTTCTTCACTGCAATTCTGTCGTAAATATTGCAGTTTTACATAGTGCTTGTCTTCTCTCGTGCTTCCAAAGTCCTGCTGCCACTGGTACTTGGGTGGTGGTTGATTATAACCAAACGCGAGTTAAAAGTGTGGTTGTGACAAACTAATTTATGAAGGAAATAAGAGCACCTACTGTGAGTTGCTTTAACAGTTTGTCACCTGTACCCAGTACAGAAACAGCTGCCAATCTGAGAAAGGTGTTCCCCAGGTATTACTCTGTGATCAGTGAGTTACTGCATGAAATTGAAATAGATATCTTTGGGAAATGTGTGTAAATCTACAGAGGCTTGTAGATTTCTGCGGCTAAATAATTTTGGTGATTAAACTGGTGCTTATGCTAAATAGAACTCCGACTTTAAGAACAGGCCTCCCTGCCGTCCTTTAACTTATTCCTTTTCCTTGGCTCAAAACTGGAGAGGTAGGAGGAAGCCGTGCATTTTGTGTTTGGTGGGGAGTAAAGGCTTAGCATCTTGTCAAGAGTTGTCTGTGACAGGCAGCCTGGCATTTGTGGCTTTGGACTTGCATGTTTCTCCAGCTGGAGCTTTCTTCACATGTGCACTGTTATGCCAGGTTCCAATAACTAGTTTTCTGCACCAAACACATTTGTACAGCTGTAATGCAAAGATAAACTGATGGAATAAGGTTAGCCTATAATTAATTAATTTTTATTTATTTTTTCAGACTTTGTTTTTTTCTAGATTCTGTCTTCAATGTTGCTTTGTCTTAGGTTGTGGAAATCAGTAGTTTCTCATTTTGAAAAAAAAAAAGTTTTGAACCTTTCAGTTCTTCAAGAGGAATCTGATTTCATGTTTGGCGCATTCCTCATTGGCAAACAGTTTTTGAGTTAAATTAGAAAATGTACCTTTTGTTTTTTTGGGTGTGTGCATAGGGCTGCACTACCTACTCTGTAAATTCAGGAACACTACACCTTGAGGGAAATGGATTTCTCCCCACTGTAGAACCAGATTTGACAGTGGAATCAAATCTGGAATTAAACACATTTGTGAGCTTTCCTGTGCTTGGTTGATCAGACTGTAGGTATTTTCAGCTTATTGGTGTATCACATCCTCTTATTCTGCGTGCTAGTCTGTTTGTCCCATCAGCTCAGTCAGCCTCCTGTAAACATCCTGTCGCTTCTGGTATGAGCTGTCGTATGTTAGTATAGCTACTGTGTACCAGAGGCCAAACAGTGGAGAACCTGTTTGTGATTAGCAGTGCCAGACAATGCAGAGCAACAGTGCTGCCTTTCTGCACATCGAATTTTAGCACTATGTCTTGTGATTGTCCTTTAAGCTGATTAACCAATTCAAGTAAGAGTCCTGTTCAAAATTTCTGTCTCAGCCTGGAAAATGCAGAGGGAGAAATCAAATAAGGATGTTGCAGTGAACTGAATGAATAAAATGTAGAGATGGTTGTTATTTAACACACAGTCCCATAATGGCAAGCAAAACCATTTATCATTAATCGACTAGAATGAATCATGTGGGACAGTCAAAATAATGGTGACTGGCATTGAAATTTTAGGACCGGTTGTTGGTGAGAAAATCCATTTTAATGAGGAGCACTGCTTTGCGAGACTCCATGAGACATGTATAAAAACAGACTGGAACAACCTTATGGCACAGTACTTTGAACCGAATTTCATTTGCATGCCTTGCAGAATCTTTGAATAGGTTTACAGGTCACTGTTTCTGATTTTCTTACGTAATGCACATGTTGGTTCACCAAACTCTCTAATTAGCCTGGGCTGATCTTTAAAGCTTCTTACTTGCAGGGTAGTTGCTGCATTGAAGTTTATTTTAGTAATCGGCCTGTATAACATGATCCTTAAAGCGTATTACATGCTGACTTTCTGGTGCTAAGTGTTCTTGAAAGGTATTTGAAGTTTTATTGGTTGCAGTCTTGTAGAATAACTTGTGACCTATCGTTTGTGACAGTCTACAGATGAATCAGTGAGGGAACAGAAAATTATTTGAATCTTTCCATTTAGAATTTGCTGTGTGTAGTTTTAATTGCCCGTTTTTAATATTGATAAAATTGTGGTATGCCTGTAAGCTTTACCTCTAGTGAGTTGTTTTCTTCTGAGCCTGTTAGGGGGAAGTAGCCAGTTAAGTGTCTCTTGCCTGTCCCTTAAAGGGAAAATATTGTTCCAGGAATGAGGATTTGCTTATCCAATAACTTTCAGGACTTTGGTTGCAGATAAACAGATGAAATTATTTCTTGTTATAAATCAGTCTGCCAAACAGTGGCAGCTTTGTTCAGGCTTATTACAGTAGAACTAAGAATGACTCCAGAGGTGGTAATGAGACTAGTGATTTAATATAGCAGTAACCCACGCCTGGGTGTGGGTAATGCTGGATTTACCCACAGAAGTGGGTTATTGCTATTATACAATGACATTATTTAAGAAAAAAAATACTTGCTTTTCTTAAATAATGGCATTGTATAATGCCTCCTTGCTGCCCTTCTACAGCTGTCTGGTATTCTGTGGCAGTTCTGATGTACTGCGCATGCGTATGCTTACACAGTACATCAGAGCTGTGGGTGGAAGCAATGGAGAAAGCAAGATCTCCATTGCTTTTTACAAAGTGTCCCGCTATGTTAAAGGAGTTTAACATAGCGAGACAGCTTTTAAAAAGGCAACGTAGAAAGGAAGATCTCAGCTACTTTTTTTAAAGCTGTCTCGCTACGTTAAACTCCTTTAACATAGCGAGACAGTGTCTAAACAGCAATGGAGATCTTGCGTTCTCCATTGCTGAAAAAAAAAAAAAAAAAAAAATACTTATACTAATAGGAAAAGTCCAGGCGACCGGACCTTTTTCCATTGGTATATGTCTGATTCACAACGTGTACGCTGACCAATCAGCGTGCACGTTTTGGTATATTAATGGGGGGGGGTCGTATAATGGTCACGTTTTAACAAGTTGCTAGTCTCGTGTGAAGGAAGAGGTCAGCCAGGCTGTGTTCTCAACATTCGAGGGGCTGGAGGAATGGGCTAGCATACTTATTTTCTGGTACTTCTGTAACTTGCTAAGCGAAAAAAATACTTAAGCTGCAAGGATGGCTTAACAAACCTGTACATCACTGGTATACTCCACCTTAGTGTGTACCATCTTTAAAAATGGAGGATGTAGTTTGAGACAAAGGTACAGGATGGGTGGCTCAGTTGAGATGAAATGGGTGGCTCAGTTGAGATGAAATGGTGACTAAATGTAAAAATTCACATGGTGCATTAGAATAAAGAAGTTATGGATGTGGAATACCAGATTTTGTCATAAGATCTGCATATCTTGATGGAAAAATGCATTGAATGGTGTAGGACTGGCATGCATTGTCTTCGTTTTCTTGCGTGTTTCTGTGTTTTAAGAGTACCAAATTTGCTC
Source organism: Protopterus annectens (assembly GCF_019279795.1). Classification (NCBI taxonomy): domain Eukaryota; kingdom Metazoa; phylum Chordata; order Ceratodontiformes; family Protopteridae; genus Protopterus; species Protopterus annectens. Next base: position 938,533,611 of record NC_056725.1, on the reverse strand, counting down.
CACTGTTTTTACTGGAGAAGTCTTCAAACAACTATACCACTGTACTGCTCATTTGCTGTAGTAGACATTATGCTCTGGTGCCTAGACAGTTAAGGTACGCCACCTGAATCTCAACCTGAGATATAGCGATAGTCACTGTAAGTACTTCAGTGAACATTGAAGGTGCACCCCATTAGAGACGAAAATTTTAATATGAGAATAGCTGACGGAACAGCCAACTGCAGTGAAGCCACTTTGTCCTTCAAAAGATATCCCACCTTCAGGGGAAGCACAGAGGTCTTCTCTGGTATGGAAAGAACCACCAATGCAGACCACCTTTCTATGTGGGGAAGCATCATGCCTTCTGTACATTCAGTCTGTGGTGTAAAAGATTAAGTTGCCAGGTCATCTTGGAGGTAGTTTTCCAGACATGATAAAACAAGCATCCATGACTCAAGATCGGCTGGCGGTGACCGTTTGTAGTCTCTAAAGTGACTTAGCTTCCAGGGATGTGACAAGCACATGGGGTAGTAGTCACTCGTTTCATGTGCAACATCATTTGAACGGGGAGAACTCTGGCCATGACATGTCCAGCTCTGCATATGTGTTACCTAGCATTTCTCATTTGTTAACAGCCTTGTAATCATTGTTGTTTTTAATGCTAAATTGTGAATTGGTATACTATTTTTCTTGGCTAGACCAGATTACCAGTAGCACGTTAAATGCAAATGCTTGTTTAAAAACAGTCTGCATAATATGTCAACCTTTTTATGCAAATCTTGTTTGCATGTTGGACTGCAGTTAGCACAGAATGCATGGAAAAGATATCATTTTAAGTTGTTCAAATGTCAAGTTTTCATTTCTTGTCACTGTTTGCAGCAAGACTACTTGACCGAATTCACTCTGTCTGTTGTAGTCTTAGAAAATCCATCTGAAGCATTTTTTTTTTTTTTTGGGGGGGGGGGGTAAAATGGTAAACTATATTTCCAGTTAAGAGATCACAATGATTCATATCACACATTTTTAACATTAGTAGTTCACAGTAAAACTTGGAAAATGCCATAACCCCGTAAGACTGAGCCAAAGTCCAATGGGACTTTGCTGTTTGCAATGTGTTAGAAACTGAAGCTCAGAAGGCTTTTTGCTTAAAACTATTTATTTATTTATTTTACAGCTCCTTTTATTGGTTGTGGTGGTGGTGTTGGCATTAACTGAGCAGAATATTCATGAACCGCTGTGCATTCTGTCAGGACATCATGTTTCCGTGATGGCTGCATGTGCTATGATGTTAACTTGAACTGCAAACTGTCGTTTTTTCCACACACTGTGAGGCATGTACAATACTCACTGTGCATGTCACCCTTTAATTGTTGTAAAACTTCCATCATTTTGCTAACTGGTTAGTGAAGTACCCGAAGTGCAAGTACTGTTTTTTCCCCAAAATGTAATTAGCCTGCTTGATTAGTGGTTTTCTTTACCCTTTGAAGTTGTTGTTGTAGTACTGATTTTAACACGTGAACTAACTACTTAACCTGCATGGGAACTACGTAAATGTTTTCTATAAAGTAAGCACATATTTATGTGCATGTACAGATAAACGTATTTATAACATGCAGTCATTTAAAATTTGTCATTATGTGGCAAATTAGTTTTACATAATGTTAATTTTTTGAGCTTCTTTCACAGTAATTTGTCCATGTGCTGTTTTCAGGGACTTTGCAGTCGAAGACTGCGGTAACAAGATGGTGAGTTAATCGATGTCTCAGAAGTCTACAGTTTGTGTGTTCTGCATCTGGGAACTTACTCTCGAAAGTAGTTATGTTTGTGAATGGGTGCGTAGAGGTTAAGCTTTAAAACTGTAAGTTGAAGGTCATTGAAACTTGAATGGAATATAGTTTGGGCTAAATCTCCAAAGGAGGCCCCTTTATTTGGTTAGTACGTCAGGTAACAAGGGCAAGAAAAAGAGCAGAGGATTAACGTGGATAAAGAAAGATTCAGCAACCTAATTAAAAACCAAGATCTGTTTAAGCCTTCTCTTGATTCATCTGTCTCCAGTGCTGAATTTACTAAACATTTGTTAAAAATTTTAATGCCAACCTAGGTGTCTTTTATGTCTGTGCCACCTCCCTTGTTAGAAACATGTACCAATAAGTGGTGGAGAGAAAAAAAATCGAACCATGGAAAATTAAAATGAAACGTGCTTTTAATTCTCAACAGGGAGTATAAAAAAGTCACCTTACGTTACTTTATGGTGCTATATGTACCCTTGCAGTTCAGACAAGAAGCACTCTGGAAAGTCTTGGTCAGCAAAGTAAAATGATTCTAATTATGTGAATACTGAAAATGTGTGACTGCATTATTTTAAGGGTAGGGATGTTGTGATATTAAGCCCCACTTGATTGGCCTGAAGGTGAAGGCACATTACACATCTACATGTTTTTGTGGTGAAGATGTCTTCAACTCATTAAAGTAGCTTCTTAGTTTTGTCTGTCTCATGAAGTCTGCAAGTGAAAAATGGAAGTAGAAATACCAGATTATTGCGTCCCACAATTGTTTTTTTTTTCTCTAAACCTGTATTAGAGTAAACCTCTAACAGTGTGAAGTTGTTCGTAACCTATCTGTGGTGCTTCTTTAAAAGTATGTAGATAGATACTGATGATGATGATTTGTTCCGGTGATGTAAAGTTTTATATGCAGTTAGAACCAAAGTGTATGATTTATTTGTTTTATTTATTTAAATTAGTTTATTACGGCACGGTGATGGTCCAGATGGGCCATTTTCATGCTCTGCCTCGGAGCCTGGAGGAAAGAAATGGAAATTTGCAGTAAGACATCTGTCATAATTGTAATTGAGTGCAGAATGCATGTAACTTCAGACATCTGTTACTTTTCTCTATTCAGTGTATTAATGTAATTCATATACAAGTACAGCAATAAATGTGCAGTTTGTAAGCAATAAATGCAAGAGATAACTTATTATAAAAATGATTTGGTGTAAACAGTAAGTTCAGGACATTTTTTAACGTTGGCTTACTAAGGCTGAAGGGGGGCCTCTACAGTTAGAGAATATTTACAAAGATGATTTATATGTTACGGGGTTGAGCTCTTTGTAAAGTATGTGCAGGTTTTGAGTGATGTTTTATAGGAAGGATAACACTGTAAAACCAACATAGCGGAACCCATCCCAATGTAACAGTAACCTAATGCATTAACAGCCCAGGCAAAATGTTTCTGGAAGGCAGGCACTGGGATGCTAATACATAAAGTACTGTGTTTCCCAGCACAGTCGGAGTGTTAAGTTCCTGTTTTTATAAAAGAGACAGAATCTGATGGGTTGCCTTATCTCTCTGTCATGACCGAAATGGTCAGGGGAACGATAACTCCTATCCACCTGGTCTTCCTTTGCCAAAGACCAGTAGGTTCTAAAACATGGTTTATTCACCCATTTATTCTTTCTGAATGCACTACAACTCAAAATGTGCTGCGGCAAGGGCAGAGGCATGACATCTTGAGTTGTCCATTCCATGGATCATGGTTTCATAGATGTGTGCTAGGCTAATGACCCTGGAGCCTTTACAAGCTTAGCCTATTGGATTACTCTGGCATCATGCCACCCAACCTTAGTTTCCAGTGCCTCTGTCAAGTAGAGCCACTGGAGTGATCCCCGGGGTGAATTTTCTATTTCCCATCCACTCATCAAGATTTCTCTTGAAGAGGGCCAGTGAGGCACTCTGCTTGACATGTATGGGAAGTGTTTTCCATAGCATGGGCAGTCTCTGGGTTATGAACCTGTCCCCCCAGCTTGTTCTGTTGATTTATGGTAATGAGGTTGAGGTCTCTGGAGAGCATAGTGCTGAGGGGTTGGGATTTCTTTATATGTAGCATTTCTAAGTCGAGCAGAGATCGCCTTCAAGTAGGCGATATGAGGCAGAGAATAGTTGGAGTTTTTTGAGTCTGTCCATGTAGGACAAGTGTTTAAGGCCTAAGATCCTCTTTGTGAGATATTTTTGCAGCTTCTCCAGTTGTAGGTGTCTAGTGGGGTGCATGCCAAATGGGGCATTGTACTCTATGATTGGCGTAATGAGGGAAGAGTAGAAGGAGATGATGACCTCTTTCTTCCTGGATGCAAAACCATTGTAATGACATGTGCCACATAGGAGTTTCTGACCACAGTGTCACTGTGATGGTCAAAAGAGAGGTTGCCGTCAACCTGTGTTCCCAGATCTCTTATGCCGCTTTCGGTGTTCAGTGGACTACCATCGATGTGGTAATTCACGGGAACTGGGTTTTTACCAAAGGGGATGACGCATTCTTTGGCATTGAGCTTAAGGCCGTGGTTCTGACACCAGTCATTGGTCTTAGTGAGGCTTTTCTGTAGAATGCCAAGATCACTTGGGTGAGTTAATTATGGCTCCCAATTTGCAATAGTCTGCGAACTTTGTCAGCCAGAATCTCTTCGTGTTGGCCTGGACTCCAGAGATTACTTTCCTAAAGTCCAGGGACCTGAGACCTATTACAGGAGCGTAGCACTGTCCACCTTTCTGTGGCAAGGCAGAACTTTGTGCATGGTTGCTTTAATCAGATGGTTATGGTCTGTGTGCGCACACAGAAGATCAGTGCACTATTTCCAGTTTGTAGCTGTGTACTTGATGGCCTTTCTTTCATTTAAGGTTGTTCACAAAATGCAGTTGGCAGTGGTGGCAGTGCAGGTAAGAACTGTCCACATACAAGTTTTTCAGTACCTAGATGTCTTGCTGCTGGTCACATAGCCTAGTACCTACCTATGAACCTGTCTGCCTTAGGGCATTTATAAGCCTAGCCAGAATGTGTTGGCTTTCGTCTCCCTTTTAGACTAGATTCCTGAGCCTCTGTCCAGCAGGGCCATAGAAGCTATCCCAGGAGTAAATTTACGATTTCCCATCCACCCATTAAGATTTCTCTTGAAGAGGGTCAGCGAGGGGCTCTGCCTAACATGGATTGGGATTCTATTCCAGAGTGAGGGAAGCCTTTGAGATATGAATCTATCCCTCCAGCATGTCCTATTTATTGTTGTACTAAGGTTTAAATCCCTGGAGCATGTAGCTCTAATGGATTTGGTTTTCTTGAGGTGGAGCATGTCCAACAATTCCAGGTTAGACATGGCCTTGTATGTCATGCAGAGATCGCTTCTGAGTAGGTGGTAAGCAACTGAGTAGAGCTGGAATTTCTTTAGTCGAGCTGCATAGGGCATCTGTTTGAGGCCCACGATCCTCTTGATGAGGTATTTTTGAGTTCTGTCCATCTGTTGCAGATGTTGGGTAAGGTACATCCCAAATGGGGCATTGTACACCATTATGGACCTGATGAGCGATGAGTAGAGGGGCACAATGACCTTTCTTGATCTAGATGTGAACCCTTTTGTGATTAGGTGAGCTATATAGAAGGTTTTTCTAACCACTTTGGCAATGCGATTGTCAAAGGAGAGGTTACTATCTACTTGGGTCCCCAGATCCCTAATTACTTCTTCCGTACTTAGTGGATTACCTCCTTTGTGGTAGTTTGTGGGCAGTTAGTCATCCTCTTTGGGAAAAACAATGTTTAGCTTGAGGCCGTGGTTCTGACACCAGGTATCCGTTTCCATAAGACCCATCTGGAGGATGCTTGTGTCAGCCGGCGAGTCGATTATGGCTCCCAGTTTGCAATCATCTGCGAACTTGGTAAGCCACAGTCCTCCCGTGCTTGCCTGTACCTCAGAGAAGTATATACTGAACAAGAGGAGTCCCAGGACTGAGCCGTGTGGGACGCCACTTGTAACCAGTTTAAAGACGGACATGGCACCCGCGACTCTGACCATGTGAGTTCTATCCCTGAGCCAGTTTGCAACTCATCTTGTGACATATGGGTTAATATTAATATTTAAGCTGGTAAGCTTATTTATGATGCCAGAGTAGGGTATTGTGTCGAAGGCCTTTGCAAGGTTCAGGTAGGCTGTGTGGACTACCTTTCCCTCATCTATGGCTTTGGTTACTATTTCGAAGAAGTCCACTAGGTTTAAGAGGCAAGATCTGCCTTTAACAAAGCCAAATTGCGTAGGGTCCAGTGTTTGGAGGTTCCCAGTGTCTTTGTTTATGAGATCCATGATGATGTGCTCCGTAGCCTTGCAGACCAGGCTAGTCAGGCTTATAGGGCGATAGTTCCTGGGATCTGTTGTGGCGCCACCTTTGTGGAGCAGGGTCACTGTTGCTGTACGCCATTCTTTGGGTACATAACCTGTGGTAAGGCTGAGTTGGAACAGTGAATTTATGTGAGAGTTTATTTCATTTTGGAGCTCGTGTAAGATGCAGCCCAGGATACCAATCCGGTCCCATTGATGCTGTGTTTTTTTACTTTGGAGAGGGCTGCTTTCACCTGTGTGTCTGTGATGTCTGGGGGACTGCATTCTTCTGGGATAGACACTGGCCCTTTTGGGGGGGAAGGGGGGGGGTAAAGTTTGCACTGAACCTGTCAGCCAGGATGTTGGCAATGTCAGTGGGTTCAGTGTATTTTGTGCCATTTTGCACCAGCTCAGAGCAGATCTGAGAGTTGCCACCCAGATTCTTGACGTAGCTAAAGAACGCCTTGTGATTATCTTGAATCTTTGGTGATTTTTCTTTTAAAGCTAGCCTTTGATGATTTTATGAGGGATCTAAGTTTCTTGCTAGTACTGATCAGGGATGCCTTCCCTTTTTGGGATTTTGGCTTATGTAATAGTTTTCTCCTTCTGTTGTATAGTTTATTTATGGCCGGGGTCCACCAGACTGGTCTCCTGTCTTTGGAGAAGTGAGTCTTGGTTTTACTTGGGATGGCACGATCCATGCTTTCCTGTAGGTGCTCATAGAGTGCATTTGTAAAGGATTCTATGGTTTGGGTAACATTTTCCATTAGCCCAGGGGCTTTGAAACTTTCCACCTCAGTCTTGAGAAGTGTGAAGATTGCTTTTGAGAAATTTGTCACAGTGGTTTCCTTGGCTGGGGGTGGGGTCGGGATGTGGATGTCCATTGTGATTAGTTTATGGTCTGATCTTACCAACGAGGGGTTTACTTCTGGTGTGGAACATTGAGCCCCCCGTGTTGGTGATGACCAAGTCCAATATGTTGTCCCCTCTTGTGGGAGTGGTGACCAGTTGTTCCATGGCATTTGAGTTTATAAACTCCAGGAACCATTGGGCGAACGAGTTGGGACTTGAGTAGTTTTCAGTAAATGCTCACACAACACAGAATACTACTTGAGTAGTTTTCCCAGTCAATGTTTGGGTAGTTGAAATCCCTCAATATCATGGTGTTTGGTGAGACCTTCATATTCTCAGGAATGTCATCAAGGCCACAACTCTTGTGAAGCAAAGTAATGAAAGGTGGAGGTTTATTTGAAGACTTTACAGCCTTGATCAGTATCCTAAAATCATACTCTTTCGTTTTAGTCACTAATCTGTGAGGGTGTTATGAACAACAGTCTTGACAAAAAAACTTTCTTGTTCTTCAGCATGAACATCGCTCAGACTGTTGAGTTTGTCCCATCGTAAGGCTTTAGTCCTCATGGTTGTGACCATTTGTCTGATTCATTTATTTTGGGGACATCTAGCAAATACCACAATGTCTGTGATCTCTGCACTCTGGGAGAGCTAGATGGCTGCATAGTTCTGGCCTCTGCTTTTCATTTGTGAACCGTTCCAGATGTGCTGCTGTTGGGCTTTTTCTCCTGCAGTGACCCTTTCAAAACTGGTGTCATAGTAAAGATTACAACTCCCACTTGCTCAAGACAAGCTGTCCTCCTTGGACTTAAAGCATTACCTCATTTGGTTAGATATGAGATTTGTCAGGTTGGAACTTGCACGGTTTGTACTTTCTGTATAAGGAAGACAGCAGCCTTTTTACAAGGTTTAGTAGTTCTTTTCTTGTATAACTTATGTTATCCATTCTCTGTGTTTAGTAATTACATTGTCTGTGTATGACATAACTGCAGTTTCAACATCAGCATGAATTATGAACTTTGCATTCTTAATTTGTTTTATGGTGTGTGCTGCTTTGACCCTGTTGCAGTCCTGAAGACAGTCTTTGAATCTCCCATAGAATAACACAACTTCTACCTACACTATATTTTGACTGCATATTGCTTTACCTGTCAGCCAGATTTTTTGTTGAATTGCCATTTGGTCAAGTGCCAAGCAGTTTTCCATAAACCGTTTAAGTAAACTCTCAGTTAACCAGAACTCAAGCAACCTGCAAAAAAAAGAAGAAATTCAGTACAATTTTCATGTGTTTCAGTTTGTTAATTGTAACTCTCAAGCAACCAGAAGCTACAGTTACAGTTATCCGGCATTACCAATCCCCAATGATAGCAGTTAACTGAGAGTTTACTGTATCTGTCAAACTGCTGACTCCTGAAACAATGAAGGCAGGCACTTCACATAATGTTGTGTCAACATAAGTACCTAAACCAATATAGTAAAGGAGAAGAACCAGTAACATTAAAAAAAAAAATAGGGGGGAGGGCTTAAGTTCATAGGTAGTTACTAGGCTATTGGCCCTATGGCCTATATAAGCCTAGCCAAAAAGGTACCCTGGCTTTTGCTACCCAAGAAAAATATTTTCCAGTGTTCCTGTCGAGCAGAGCCAGATAGGTGATCCCCAGGGTGAATTTCCTATTTCCCATCCAATCATCAAGATTTTTCTTGGAGTGCTAATGAGGAGCTTTGTTTGATATAGATAGGTAGTTTTGTTCCAGAGTATGGGTAGCCTCTGGGACAGGAATCTATCCCTCCAGCATGTTCTGTTTATTGTGGTGACAAGGTTTAGGTCCGTAGAGCATTTAGCTTGGAGGGATTGGGATTTCTTTATGTGGAGCATGTCCAACAGCTCTGGGTTTGATATAGCTTTGTATGTTAGGCAGAGATTGCCTCTGAGTAGGCATATGCGACGGAGTAAAGCTGGAGTTTTTAGAGACTGTCTGCGTATGGCATCTGTCTGAAGCCGGTAATCCTCTTTGTGAGGTATTTCTGCGGCCTTTCCAGTTGTAGATGTCTTGTGAGGTACATAACAAAATAGGCGTTGTACTCTGTAGTGGGTCTAATGAGTGACGAGTAGAGGGGAACAATGACCTTTTTTTCCTGGATGCGAAACCTTTTGTGATGAGGTGTGCCACGTAGAAGGATTTCCTGACTGCTTTGGCAATATGATTATCAAAGGAGAGACTACTGTCCATCTGTGTCCCAAGGTCTCTTATCACACTTTCGGTGTTAATTAGACTACCGCCTATGTGGTAGCTCATGGAACTTTTACCAAAGGGGATGACTGCATTTTTTGACATTGACCTTGGGGCCATGGCTTTGACACCAGGCATCTGTCTGAATGAGGCACTTTTGTAGGATGTCCACATCATTGGGAGTTTTGATTATGGTTCCTAGTTTGCAGTCCTTTGTGAACTTTGTTAGCCAAAGACCTTCTGTGTTAGCCTGTACTTAAGAAAGTAGATACCAAACAGGAGAGGACCCTGGACTGAGCCCTGTGGTATTCCACTTGTCACTGGTCTGAAGGCAGATTTGGAGTCTGCTACTTTCACAGTGTGGGTTCTGTCAGTGAGCCAGTTGGCAACCCATGTTGTGACATAAGGATTTATAGCTAGTTTAGTGAGTTTATCTATAATTCTAGAGTGGGAGGATGGTGTCAAAAGCCTTGGCGAGATCTAGATAGGCTGTGTGAACCAACTTACCCTCATCTACGGCTTTGGTGACTGCTTCAAAGAAGTCTAACAGGTTTAGGGGACAAGATCTGCCTTTTAGAAACCCAAACTGGGTGGGGTCTAGAGTTTGGAGATTACCAATGTCTTTGTTTATAAGTTCCATGATGATACGTTCCATGGCCGTGCAGACCAGGCTTGTTAGGCTAATGGGGCGGTAGATCCCGGGGTCTGTGTTGGCTCCCCCTTTGTGGAGTGGGATAACCATTGCTGTGCGCCATTCAGTGGAGAACGCAGCCTCGGATGTTGTCAAGTGCCATGGATTCTGTGTTCTTGGCTTTGGATAGTGTGGTTTTTACCTGTGCAGCTGTGATTATAGGAACTTTTCATTCTTCCGTATAGAGATGAGCCCTTTAGGGGGGGAGAAGGGAGAGGGGGGTAAAGTTAACACTGAACCTATCTGCCAGGATGTTGGCAATATCAGTTGGTTCTGTATATTTAATGCTATTGTGCTGTAACTCTGAGCAGATTTGAGTATTGCCATTGAGATTCTTGACATAGCTATAGAATCCGAAACAGAAAAAATAATCCACTTCACCTCCACGGCTCAAATCATGTAAAACCGAGACATATTTTTTAGGTAAAATCAAGACTTCTTATTAGGTTAGCACTTTCATGCCTCAACAGACACTTCTTCAGACCATAAAACATATAGAAAAAGCCATTATATATACATCATATTATTTTCAAACACACAACTATTAATAAAATCATTTAAACAACCTCTTTCCCATCAAAAAAAGGTTTTAAAGGGACAGGGCCTTTCAAACCTGGAAATGTGTCACTGTTTAACCTAATGATCCAGTTTGTCTCCCTTTGTTCAAGGGTGGTATTTAAGTCACCTAGTCTCCCATTACTAACAAGCTGTTCCAGTACTTTAAATTTAAAGTTATGTGAGTCGTTAGTATTCATAACGTGTGTTGCAAGTGCATTGGTGGGGTCACTTTTCCTAATGGCTAATAAATGTTTCCTAACCCTTTCTTTTAATTGTCTTTTTGTGTTACCCACAAAAAAGCAAGTACATGACTGACAAGTAGCCAAATAAACAACAAAAGTACTCTTGCACTGAAGTTGAGGAGGGTGCTCCACTGGGAGAGAGAGCAGGCTGGCCTATGATCCCATTAGTTTTTGTCTTTCCCTGGCTGTCATGACCAGGTCACAAACAGATGGACTGAATGGGTCCAAAGAAAAGACCCATCAAGCTTAGTTTTGTTAGGAGGAGGTGTGCAAAACAAAATTGGCCAAAGAAATTAGTTGCTGTGAGGCAGCAGTGCTACTCACAGTGCCACTGATCAATTCCTCGCCAGATTGCCAAAAGTAGATGCTGACTGTATATGTTTGCATTGGAAAGTGAATGTAATTACGGCCAATTTTATTACTTTACAGTACAGCAACACCCCACTTCAAGTGCGCCTCTCTCTCTCGTGTGTGTGTGTGTGTGTGTGTGTGTGTGTGTGTGTGTGTGTGTGTGTAATATATATGTGTGTGTATATAGCTGTGCACAACTCGGTCTGTGATTTAAAAAAAAAAAATGTCAACAGGAAAGTATTTCAGGTTGCCTTACACAAATGCACAGTAGTAATGACTTTTAGCATGATCTGGTGGCAGCAGGGTCACTGGGACAGTCACTTAAATCCAGAGACAGCCCATGTAGCCAGTGTTTATACCCTGTTTCTGTTCTCACCTCCTAATATCTGATTGTGTTAAAAAAAAAATACAATGGCAACAGTAATACATTTTAACTCCATTTCAAACAATGTAGCCATGGTAAGATATTCCAACTTGCTTTGCACAAATACAAATTAGTCCTGCAAAGCCAGAAAAATCTTTGTAACCTTATTCTTCAACTGTAGGGTCATTCATTTTCATTCCTGTATTTCCACTCACTGCTGTCTTGCAGCCTGTTGCAATCACCTTACACATGCATGCACACTCACCAGTTTACTTCTGTATACACCTCAGATGTCAGTGATTAAAATTAAGAAATAAACAATGCCCAAAGTAATATTTTTAATGCTATCATAACTGTGTAGTGCAACCCCACCTCCCCAAAAGACAGATGCACACCTAAGTGTACCTTCATACAGGCTGTCTAGTAGTGACACTCGGTGTACTATATAAAATGTAAATAAAAAGCACCTTATCCTGCGCTTCTAGTCCTATTTGCAAGTATTGCTGTCACTTTTAAATCTGGTTACCTCAGGCATCAGTCACTTGATGTAGCCAGAGCTAGTCACAAAAGCGGTTTGCTGCTTCATCTAGAAGCTTGTGCAGCAGCTAAAGAAACTCCATGCGTCCATGAAATGGAGGGAGGCCTTTTAATAAGGTGCAAGTGCCTTAAAGTGATGGCATGCATGTGGTGTCTGGGAGTATTTAAAAATAGCCCAACCATGGCAGCTGTGACCACCTTTTGTTTTACAGAAGTTTGACTGCCATGTTGTATGATGATCCAATTTCCTAAATGCAAAAGCGGATTAAAACAGTTAAAAAAATATATTTAAAAAGAAAAAGTAGGGGGGGGGGGGTTCTTTGCACTTTGGAGAGCTGCAGCTGTATAGTAGAGCTACCCCTGGTTATGAATCTTTTGCATATGCTATTTGTGGCTGAAAAGTGTTATTAAACCAGCTTAGTCACCTGGTTAACAAATGTGAATAAGTGAAATTGTGCATGCTTCTCTTTTATAGCATTAACAGCATATGTGAAGTGTTGACACCTTAAAGACTGTTTCTTGCTGTTGTGTATGGCCACAAGACTTTCATTCGTGTTCAAACAGTGGTCACTCCAAACAATCTGATGTTCGTCGTCTCCCATTGCTGCAGTCCTGACAAATGGGTACTCCGCTGCCCACCATCGGCCCAAATACCAAAGGGCTAGATCTGGCGTCGGTCATGGGCGCCCGAGTCGGTCAGTACAAATGCGCATGACCGACGCCATAACCTCAGTCTTTCTTGCCGCATGGTCCTAAGCAGAAGCAGAATTTGCAAGTGCCGTTCGGCGTTCTGGAATTGTCGGTTTTCGAGTTTCAGACCGGAGACCAAGTTGGGCTAAGTACCCCATTGGGGACATTTTATTGTCTTTTTCTTGCCTCAGTGTTGACGGATGTCAGAAAAAGTTAATAACTGTATTTCTTGTGGGAAACAGATTCCTCATAGGGATTACCATTCACTCTGCATTCCTTGTTTAGGGCCTGAGCACGACGTTGGGTGTCGCTTTTGTGCTACTTTTAATAAGCGTACTATTAAACGTCGGTTGGACTGTGCTAGGCTGGTGTTTGGTAAACGTTGTAATTACAACATGCCGTCGGATTTTCCGACGACTGGCTCTTCTGAGAAGCGCAAAGAAAAGTCTTTGCGGTCCAAACAGGATGAGGCGTCCACTCCGGACGTCGGTCCTGTAGAACCACTGGCTGCTCTTTCTGACAGTGTACCAGAGTGTCAAGGGGAGCCTTTGTTACTACAGGGAGTGGCTTCTCCTGTGTTAGGCCAGAGTGAGGGTGCTCCTCTGTTGTCTGTGGCTCCCTCCCCTCATAGGGTGGTTAAGCCTCCTCCTTCTCAAGGCAAAGGCCATTCTAAGTCTAAGTCTGCCCTGGTGCTTTTCCCCAGGGTCCAGCTCCTAGGAAGCACATGTTAAAGATGGCTGAAGATTTGATTACTTTAATTAGGGGTTCCATGCCTCCCCCTGAGAAGAGGCCCAGGGTAGAGACAGAGTTGGAGGGTTTGGTTCAGTCTTCCAATGAGTCAGATTCCTCTGTGGAAGACCTTCAGGATTTCCCTCCCTATTCTGATTCGGAGGCTGAGGATGCTTTTCCCTCTGCGTCCCCTCCAGAAGATTTTTCTTTCTCTGAAACTTTGCATTCCATGAGGGAACATTTCAAATGGGAAGGCCAGGATTATTCTGATTCTCGTAAAAGGCTAAGAGAATTCTTGAGGCCCTTGGCTATTCCCCCTGTACTGGATGTTGTTCAGGATGTATTTTCTGAGGCTGCCCTTAACCCAGATTCTCTGCCTCCTGCCCCTGTTAAACCAGATAGATACTACAGGGTTCCGGAAGCTCACAAGTACTTGTTTAAGAGCCCTAGGGCTGATCCAGAAACTATTTCTCAAGGCCCCAAAGGTGTTAAGGCTTCTGTGGTCAAGAATCCAGTTCCTCTGGACAAGGATGCTAGGGCCCTGGATAGGTGGGGTAAAAAACTGTATACCTCTTCTACTTTGGCTATGAGGGCTTTAAATTGTCAGTTTCATATGCTCAGGTATCAGAATTATTTGTTAAGTCAATTGAAATGTAAAGTGGATGCTTTAGCTGAAGGTATTGACTGTAAGGAGCTTCAGGATTTAGTGCATGCTTCAGACCAGGTTGGTAAGCATTCTTTGCAGTGTGGTTTTGATGCTTTACAAGCTTCTTCCAGGGTGGCTGCTACTAGTTCTGTTGTTCGCAGACATGCCTGGCTTAAAGATCAGTCCTTGTCAGAGCATGTTAAAGCTCGAATTATGGATGCTCCTTTGCAATCTGATGTTCTTTTTGGCCCTCCAGTGGAATTAGTTTTAAAAAAATGGAGGAAAAAGCTAAGTCTATGCAGACAGTTAAGGAATTTTTACAGGTTCAGCCCCCTAAGTTCAATAGGAATTGGCCTGCTAAGGGATGGTCTTTTCCCTCTTCGGATTTTCATTCTAGGGGCAGGTCGAGGCGTGGTAGAGGTAGGGCTTCCTTTCAGGGCCCTGTTACTTCTAGGTCTTTGAGTTCTTCTACCCCTTCTGCTGGGGAGGGCAGGGGTCAGTCCTTTCGGAAGCAGTCCCAATGACCTGTGTCTTCAGCTGCCGGACTCTGCTTTGCTGGCAGCTCCTGTAGGCGGAAAACTGGGACTTTTCAAAAGGAATTGGCATTTGGTTACCCAAGACAAATGGGTGTTGGACATTATAACTCGAGGCTACAAATTTTATTTTCACACATTCCCGCCTTTCAAAGGTATGCCGGATGTGCCTCATCAGCAAAGACTGGAAGCACAGGCACATATTTCTTCTCTGCTCCAGTTGGGAGCAATACAGGAAGTTCCTTCTGCGGAAAGGGGCACAGGGTTTTATTCCCGTCTTTTCTTAGTGCCAAAGAAGGGAAATACTTGGAGGCCCATTCTGGATTTATCCATTCTAAACACCTTTCTGGAAATTCCGAAATTCAAGATGTTAACACTGCAACAGCTGTTGCCTATGCTGGGCAGAGATCACTGGATGGTGACTTTGGATCTCAAGGAGGCCTATCTTCACATTCCTATCAGGCCCAGTTGCAGGAAATTCCTGAGGTTTCGGACTGGGAATTTGCATTATCAGTTCTCTGCATTGCCCTTTGGCTTATCTACTGCGCCCAGGGTATTCACAAAAGTCCTGGCTCCAGTAATAGCTTTTCTCAGACTAAAAGGAATTCAGATTTATCCTTATCTGGACGATTGTTTGTTACTGGCTCAAGGCAAGCACGAACTCCTTCGACATCTGCAGTATGTGATGACAGTTTTCAGATGCCTAGGGTATTCTGTGAACGAAATAAAGTCCAGTCTAGTACCCTCACAAGAGATGTGTTTTCTGGGTGTGAGACTGAATACAGCGACTCAGATGGCATTTCTTACCCCGGACAAACAAAGACATCTTCACCAATACTTCCTACAGCTATCAGTGATGTCCAGGCTGACTGCAAGGACAGTCCTTCAAGCCTTGGGGTTCATGGCATCTTGCATTCTAGTACTTCCCAATGCCAAACTGCATATGAGTAAGTTACAGTGGTATCTCAAAAGCGTTTGGACTCAACACAGCCACGATTTGGACACTGTCATTCGGATTCTTCCTTGCATTCAGAAAGAATTTGTGTGGTGGGCTCAGGAATGTCACCTAAACATGGGACTCTCTGTGACCCAACCAGAGGCAAGTCAGATATTAACGACAGATGCCTCGGAGTCAGCCTGGGGTGCTCATTTCAAAGGAAAATGGATTCAAGACCTTTGGCCCCCGGAGTTGCTTCACTTGCATATCAATATGAAGGAGATGCTGGCAGTTCAATTTGCCTTAAAAGCATTCAAGGATCTACTTCGACCGGGACTGGTGTTGATTCGAACGGACAACACAACTGTCATGTGGTACATCAACAAGCAGGGGGGAACTCATTCTTACCCTCTTTGCAGACAAGCAATGCTGTTATGGGAAACTGCTTTGGATCTGCACATCACTCTTCGAGCACAATTTCTGCCAGGGGTACAGAATTCGTTAGCGGATGTTCTGAGCAGGCAAATGGTGAATCCCCACGAATGGAAGTTGGATCCTCAGGTGTTTCGTCAGTTGACCATGGCTTGGGGAACTCCAGACATAGATCTGTTCGCTTCTCCTCTGAATTTCCAACTACCTCTGTTTTGCACAAGGCTGTTTCATCCGAAAGCCTGGAAAATAGATGCACTATCCTTCAGTTGGAGCAACCTTCACGTGTATGCCTTTCCTCCTCTGCCTCTTCTTCCAAATGTCCTGTTGAAAGTCAGGAGGGACAAACCGTGCATGATCCTTATAGCACCGGATTGGCCTCGTCAGCATTGGTACCCTCTGTTGAGGAGCTTAATTCAGGGGCCCCCTTGGCCATTACCACGGATTCCTCACTTATTGTCTCAAGAAAACAATCATTTTCTCAATGTCAGGGTGCAATCCCTACACCTGACAGCCTGGCATTCAGTTTTAGAGAATGAGGGCCTTCAGCTCCCTCAACAAGTTTTGGATGTTCTTTTGGAAGCCAGGCGTCCTAGTACTCGAAAAGTTTATGCTGATAAATGGAAGAGATTTTTTCTTTGGAGTTCAGCTAAAGGTTTTGATGTCACATTGCCTGATTTGAGTTGTCCATTGCAATATTTGACTATGTTATTGGACAAGGGTTTGTCTTTCTCTTCTGTTAAAGTGCATGCTGCAGCTATTTCTGCTCACTATGATGGTGACCCTCCTTTATTTTCACATCCATTGCTTAAACAGTTTCTTAGAGGGGCAAAGAATATAAGACCCCCACGGAGGGCTCCTACTCCTACCTGGGATCTTAATTTTGTTTTGGAAAAGCTGACTCTGCCTCCTTTTGAACCTGCAGCTACGGCTGACTTGAAGTTGTTGTCTTTGAAGACTGCTTTTTTATTGGCTGTTACTTCTGCTAGAAGGGTATCTGAATTACAGGCTCTCATGGCAGTGGAACCTTTTCTGATTTTTCACCGGGACAGAGTTTCCTTGCGTACTAATCCTACTTTTCTGCCTAAAGTGATTTCTAATGTGGCATTGAACCAATCTATACATTTGCCTACTTTTTATGCTAACCCCCAAACTGAAGGGGAAAAAGTTTTGCATTCTTTGGATGTACATAGGCAGTTAAGATATTATTTGTTCAGAACCAAAGAGTTCAGAAGTTCTCAACAGTTATTTGTTTCGTTTGCTGTGACTTCACGTGGAAAAGCTGTCTCGAAACAAACTATTTCCAAGTGGATTGGCCATTGTATTGCTTTTTGTTATTCTCATCATGGAAAGGAGGTTCCAGTTGGGATCAGGCCGCATTCTACTAGGGCTACGGCCACATCTACTGCTTTTTTAAGAGGGGTAGCTACTAAAGACATTCTAGAGGCAGCTACCTGGAGTTCTGTACATACCTTTACAAAGCATTATCATTTGCCTCTTTATTCTAGGTCTAGGGCTGGGTTTGCCACTGCAGTCTTACAGGGCATGTCTGCAGCTCCTCCGGCTATTTAGTTGACCAACCTCCCTTTTTTTCCGTTGCTCTGGGATTCTACCCATTTGTCAGGACTGCAGCAATGGGAGACGACGAACATAGTACAGTTTTGTACCTACCATAAATGTAGATGTTCCCATTGCTGCAGTCCAATTTTCCCTCCCTCCTTCCCCCTTTTTCTTTTTAGATTGGGGTTTTTGGGTGGTGTTTTTTTTTTTTTTTTTTTGCATTCTGACGTCTGAGGCAAGAAAGACTGAGGTTATGGCGTCGGTCATGCGCATTTGTACTGACACTACGTCAGTCTCGGGCACCCATGACCGACGCCAGATCTAGCCCTTTGGTATTCGGGCCGATGGTGGGCAGCGGAGTACATTTGTCAGGACTGCAGCAATGGAGATCCTCTAACATCTACATTTATGGTAGGTACAAAACTGTACTTTCTATGTGGCAGTAAAGTTTGAGTCCATTCATAGAAACAGACCAGGTTATGTTTTAATTGGTATTTTTTTATTCTTCCAGCATGCTCTCTTGCTTCTAAATTCAAATTCATATTCTATTATTTTTGGTCCTTGGCTTTTTTAATGAGGAGCAGATAGTGTAATGTTTAAGCAGTAAAATACTTGATAATAACGTTCTTGTTCAGAAGTAAGTAATTCTATCCCTTTTATAAGAGAGCACATTTAAAATGAATTGTGCATTTTAATCAGTGGCATGGAGCGTGTCTTGGTTTTGAAAATGGAATGTGCATAATTTGTTTATTCCTTGGAAAGTCTACTTATACAAAATAGTTATGTCTAAAATTATGGCAGACTGACTAGTAAATCCTTGACTTTCCTGTTGTAATTCTTTTCTGTGTATCAGCAGTGCCAGAAAGTTTTGTTATTAAAACCATCGGTTTCATTAATCTGCACTTAGTTTCATTTCATTTAATTTTCGTGGTCTGGTTAAACCTTTTGATGGTCTGTAATCTCCCATAGCTGTGGTTAAAACTCATTTTACCCTAAGCCATTTTAGCAGAAGTGGTTCTTGTGGAGTCTGCTTTTGGGTTAGTGACGATCATGCTAGAAAATGATATGGGTCGTTAGAATTAATTTGTACCCACAAGGCATTTTAGAGTGAGGCAGTGGTTAAATCAAACATGTCGTCTTCCTCTGTGGCTAATAGCAAGATTTGCTATGTACAGAGGGCATAATAGATAATTTCTGCTCTGATGCAGTGTTCTTAAATGTTACGATAGTTTACATTTATCTTTCTCAATGGTAATATTTGAGTATATGCGAGTGTTTAGATTTGTATCGCATCTCACAAAAGTTACTGCTGTTTTAACCTTTCTGTCTGGACTGTGGAGCTAAAATGAAAGGCATGGGGACTGCATTTGTATTATAGAATAACCCTTTTAAAGTGGAGTTGCCTTTGAAAATGTAGTGCGTGTGCGTGTAATCTCTGTTCTCTGGGGTGCTTTTATCCTGTTGCCTTAAGAATACCTATTTCACAAAAAAATGTTCAGTGCTGTGCAAAGCCTAGTATTTAGAAGTAATATAATTATCTGGCAACAGGTTTCAACTGTTGTGAAAGTTAAATGTGGATGCTTAATATGGTATGGTATATTTTCTTTGAAATCTTAGTTACAAAATATATTTTAGTTACAAAATATATTTTAGTTTTTAAAAAAAAAAGTTTCTAGGGTAAAAAATACAGTGAGGATATATTTTTACAGTTGCTGTATTTCTTGATTAAATGGAATACCTGATATGATCTAGTAGTGACCTTGTATTAATCCTTGTGATCTGTAAGAGTTCTCTTTTTATTTTATTTGTGAGCTGAGATTTACCTAATAGAGGGACTGTATTTTGTGGTCCAGCTACCGGTGCAGATAAATTCTCTGCATCTGCACTTCCTTAATTGTGCCCACCCCCTCTCTTATCTGACATGAAATAGAAAGGAAAAAATAAATAACAGGTTCTTTGAGTCGTCAAACTTTATTATTAAGCACCAGTTATGCAGAGACAGGAGTAGTTCGTAATTCTTTGTACCCCCTGCCATAAAACAAATGTTACTTTATACACTGCAGTCAGTCTGGATTATACGACAGAGTTAAGGAGACAAGTTTCTATTATGGTGACTACTGTGGTAGTAGTCAAGAGATGTTAGATTATGGGTTTTTATCACACCATCTGAGTTAAATTGGGAGTAAGACGTCTGCCTCTCAACTACCATAATCCCTGGGTCCACCTCCAGTTCGTCTGTCTCTGGCATTTTCTTGTTCTTTTGTCTGTGGGGATGTGGGGATTTAGTGCATGTGTACAAGTTTCCTTCACCCCCCCCCCCACCCCCCACCATCACCTTAAAAGCATGCTTGCTGTTTGGCCACTGTGCACTGCCTGCATGTATATTGCATGTAGCCTTGTTGTGGCAGAAAGGCTTAAATTAATATATTCATCCACAGACACGTTAATTGCATGACAAAATCTTTGATGTGTGACACAGTACTTCCTACTCATAATGTGATAGACAAAGCATGATTTGATTGGGCGTCAAAGATAGTCTGTACCCAGTTTAAAAACTCCTGATACTTTGGCCTCCAGTTCTATGACATTTTAAAAGTTTCAAATAAATCAAAATGTGAGCACACCAACCAAGCTGAGCAGAGACGAATAAAGTGTTATCTTCCAAAACTTAATTTTTAATGGCTTTATTGTAGAAGGAAGAGCGCTTTCACCAGCACACAGTGTCATTGCTTTTATGTAGTTAAAACAACATGTCAGCTTAAAGACAGGGCTTTAGACCATCTTAGCAATATAAGGAATGTACATACAAATGCTTTGGCTGCACATGCAGAAACTACTGGACACAATGTTTTTTATTTTAGAGTTCTCCAGAAAGTTAGAACTGGCAGGAGAAGGGGTGATGTGAATAATTATTAATTATTTAGAGAATTTAGAGGTAAAGTGGATAGTAGCACTACAAGCCCATAGTGATCCGGGCCTGAATGCATGTGTTCCATTGAAGCCAGCATTAATTAAGAGACATTGATTCTGGCTTGTTGATTTTAGTAATGTGATTATAATTTTTATATATTACCTGTTTCTTAAGCTGTTAGTTTTATTTGGATTTGAAGAAGCGATAGCCCCGTGAAAGCGTTCATTCTTCTACAATAAAGCCATTAAAAATATTTGTCTCAGCTTGGTTAGTGTGCTCACATTTTGACTTATTTGGAATTTATTGTGTGTTGTGAGCAACCTTTGGCAGTGTGTGCGCTTTTTTGCTTTTTGCATTTTAAAAGTTTCCTCAACACTGTAATATGTTTCCTTTACTTGTTGTTTTCGTCTGCAAAATATCAGTCATTTTATATCCTATAAAAGAGTCATTGACAGATAGTGAAAGAAAATAAAAGCTGCCACGAAAGGAGATACTGCCAGCCCAGTTCTGTGGTATTTTGTAAATTAGGTCATTTGTGAATATCAGCACGATTCATAAAAGATGCTTGTTTTACAAATGTAGTAGAACTGTATGTCATGTGTATATCAAACTGCTTGAAGGTATTTGCAAAGTGCTCTTTGAAATGTAACCACAGTGTACCCTACTGGAAAAGAACAGAAATGTACATGCACTATTGTAACTGTTTAGATGTATGTGTTTTAACATTGGAAACTGGGATACAGGAGGTTAACCTCAGTCTAGTAAATTTTAGAAAAACAGCGGAAATTTAAATTACTTTATGGCTACGCAATAAAAGATTATCTCTTTCAGTTTCACTGCAGCAAGGAGAGACAATGTCTGTACTAGGGAACTTTCTGTATTGTCTTGGAAGTGTTTTTAGTGTCTTTTGACTTCTTTCTTGCCATGTGGTGGCTGAAGCAGAAGCAGTTCGCAAGTGCCGGTCAGCTGACTCCTGAAATGTTTGTTTTCAAGTTTCAGAACCGAAGTCTTCCAAAAAGCTAAGTACCCCATTGGGGATCCTTTTTCTTGCTCTAAACCGATGTCTGTAAACGTTAACAATTGTATTACTTGTGGAAAGCAAATACCCCATAAAGACTTTCATTCATACTGCATTCCTTGCTTAGGCCTTAGACCACGACGTCCCTCGCTGTAAGTTTTGTGCCTTATTCAATCCTCGAACTATTTGTCGCCGGTTCATTTTTGCATCAAACTATTTTGGTACTCTGTGTAATTATCCAGAAATGGCCATCCGACTACCGACATTCTGAAAAACGTAAAGATAAAGACAGAGATAGAACGCATAGGTCCAAAGCTGCCGATGATGCTTCCGTTAAGCTAGTCGCCAGTTCGCCAGTACTCTGGCACTTTTGCACCCCCTGATACCTGCTACTTCAGATTCCCAGGCCTCTACTGAGACCCATTCAGAGTCTGGTATGCCGCGAGATGCTTCGGCTATGAAATCTGCGGATGTCTCTACCTTGGATGGGTCCGGAGCTGCTGTGCAGGCACCGGCTTCTGAGGGTGTATACAGGCCTACTGACTTGCATATCAAACTGATGCCATCTTCTTCATCAAGACCTAAAACTCGATCCACACCTAGAAAACCGACATCCAGACCGCATGGTCAGGCCCAGATGCATAAAAAACAAATAAGAATGGCTGAAGACCTTATTACTCTAATTAGGGGAAGCCAGCCTTCTCCCTCTAAGAGACCTAGAACTGATTTTTCTTCTGATCAGGATTCTAAAATTTCTGCTTCTTCTGATGACCAGGATTTGCCCTTAACTACCTATGAGGATTCTGATGCAGAGGACTCTATACCCTATGCTTCCCCTCCAGAAGATTTTTTTTTTTTGGTGAAACTTTGCATACTCTTGGGGAGCATTTCCGCTGGGAAAGCCAGGATTACTGTGACTCCAAAAAGAGACTTGGGGAATTCTTACTCCTACCTCAGCATAGGCCTTTAGCTATCCCTCCTCTACTGGACATTGTAGATGATGCCTTCTTGGAATCTAGCAAAGCCCCAGACACTTTACCTCCGGCTCCCAGGAAACCTGACTGGTGTTGCAGAGTGCCTGACTCTCACAAGTTCCTCTTTAAGAATCCTACTGCGGACCGAGAGACCATTTCACAGGGACCCAAAGGCATTAAGGCTACTACTGCCAAAACCCCCACCCCCTCTGATAGAGATTCCAGGGCCCTGGACAGATGGGGTAAGAAGGTATACACTTCTGCTACCTTGGCCATTAGTGCCTTAAACTGCCAGTTTCATATGTTAAAGTATCAGCAGCATGTTATTGGATTACTTAAACAGAAAATGGTGATTCCTGACTGTGCTGAAAATAAAGAATTACAGGATTTAATGCATTCTGCTGAACAAGTTGGTAAACATACTTTGCAATGTGGTTTTGACTCCTTAGAGGCATCTTGCAGGGCTGCTGTCACTGGGTCTGTCCTCGGAAGGTATGCTTGGCTTAAGGAGCAAACATTGCCAGATCATGTTAAAACTAAATTACTGGATGCTCCCTTAAACCAAGACTGCCTGTTTGGCAACAAAGCAGAAGAAGTACTTAAAAAGATTGAGGAAAAAGCTAAATCTATGCAAACTATTTCCTGCAAGTACAGCCTCCCAGATTTAGTAGGCATTGGCCTTCTAAGAATTAGTCCTTTCTTGTCTCTTCCAGGCCTTCAGGCTACAGTCTCAAGGTACTCACGGGCCTAAGCAAGTGGGGGGCTCCCTGTTCCAAAGCTGGAAGTAGTAAGACACCCCCCCACGGTAAACTGTCACAATGACTTAACCTAAACCTTCCAAGCCCTGTTCAACTGACTGCTCCTTTAGGGGGAAAGATCGCCCTGCATGCAAAAAACTGGGAACTCATTACCCAAGACAAATGGGTTTTAAATCTAGTTTCCCAAGGATACCAATTCCACTTTCACACCTTACCGACCCCAAACAGTTGGCCAGACCTACCCCCAAATCAGTGGGCAGAGGCTCAACAGCAGGTTCACACTCTTCTAAATATCAGGGCTATTCAGCCTGTCCCAGTAGAAGAATGGGGACAAGGTTTTTACTCAAGACTTTTCCTGGTACCCAGAAAAGACAACTCCTGGTGTCCTATCCTGAACCTGTCTGTCCTAAACACCTTTTTGGTAATCCCAAAATTCAAAATGCTAACTCTTCATCAGCTGCTTCCCATGCTAGGCAGAAATGCTTGGTTGGCAACATTGGACTTAAAAAAAGCTTACCTGCACATCCCAATAAGGGAATCTTGCAGAAAATACCTATGCTTCAGGGCAAGCTACATGCACGATCAGTTCACTGCACTGCCGTTTGGCTTATCTACTGCACCCAGGGTATTCACAAAGTGCCTAGCTCCAGTCATTGCATTCTGCAGGCAAATAAATATTCAAATATACCCATACCTGGACAATAGTAAATCATCTGGCATTTCTAAAGAAACTACTAACCTCACTGGGATACACCATAAACAGAAAGAAATCTCACCTAGTACTCTGCCAACAAATTGTATTCCTGGGAGCAAGCTTAAACACAACTTCCCAGATGGCCTACCTCACGCCAGAGAAACAAGTTTATTTGACGGCCTACTTCAAACTACTGGCCACAAAGACCCAGCTGTCTGCAAGGAAAATACTGCAAGCCCTGGGGTTCATGGCCTGTTGCATCGTACTAATTCCATATGCGAGACTGCATATTAGGAAACTACAGTGGTATCTAAAAAGTCTATGGTGTCAACATTCTCAGGACCTGGAATTAATGATTTCTGTCATTCCTTGTATAAAGACAGAGTTCCTTTGGTGGGCAGAGCCCTGCTACCACAACAAGGGACTGCCATTCACTCTACCCCCTGCCGCCCAAACCCTAACAGATGCATCAGACTATGCATGGGGGGCTCACTTGGCAGGGCAGTGCAGTCAGGGCAAATGGAACCTGAGTCAAGTGCACCTGCATATCAATCAAAGAAATGTTAGCTGTATAGAATTCTCTGACAGCCTTCAAGGACCACATTCTTCCAGGACAATTATTGGTAAAGACTGACAACACCACTGTTACGTGGTACATAAACAAGTAGGGGGGAACCCACTCGTACCCTTTCTGCAGACTAGCCATGGCTCTGTAGAACACAGCCTTGAGCTACCAAGTGCACCTGTAAGCTCAATTCCTGCCAGGCAATCTGAATTCACTGGCAGATGACCTAAGCAGAAATCTCATGGACCCACACGATTGGCAACTGGAACCAAAGATATTCAACATTTTGAGAAACAAATTGGGGAGCCCAGAGATGGACCTTATTGCCTCCCCTCAGAACTACCATTTGGACAAATTCTGCACAAGGACTCCCCACAGACAAGCTTGGAATGTGGATGCCCTGTCCTTCACCTGGGAAAGCCTCTCAGTTTATGCCCCCCCCCTCTCTGCCTCTCCTCTCGAAAGTTCTACTAAAGATCAAACATGACAAGCCAAGGACAATATTCATTGCACCAGACTGGCCACACCAACACTGATACCCCCTCTTGCACAGTATGTCACTGCTGGAACCATGGCACCTGCCTCAGACCCCTTCCCTGCTGTCCCAGCAGGAGGGCAAGATTCTACACCCCCAGCTTCAAACTCTGAACTTTGCAGCCTGGCTAATTACCTGAGCTCGCCAATATGATCCCTCAGCAAGCAAGAGGTGGACGTCATTCTGGAGGCAAGGAGGCCTAGTACTAGAAAATCCTATGCTGAAAAGTGGAAAAGATACTGTTCCTGGAGTCAGACTCAGGGGATGGGCACAACAGTGCCCAGCTTACCGCATATTCTTCAGTACTTAACAGAAATGCTTCACAAGGGTCTTTCCTTATCTTCTATTAAAATCCATGCCTCCGCCATTTCAGCACATTATAATACTGAGCCGCCCCTCTTCTCTCACCCCCTGCTGAAACAATTCCTCAGAGGGGCCAAACATTTACGTCCACCCAGGAGACCTCCTACTCCAGCCTGGGACCTTAACTTTGTATTGGAAAAACTCACTTTTGAGCCAGCTGCAACTGCAGAGTTGAAATTCCTTTCTTGGAAAACAGCCTTCCCATCACTTCAGCAAGAAGAGTGTCTGAATTACAGGCCCTCATGGCAGTGGAGCCCTTCATCTTCAATGCGGACAGGGTGTCCCTCAGGACCAATCCTTCCTTTATGCCCAAGGTGGTATCCAGTGTGGCCCTTAATCAGTCCATTCATTTGCCAGCCTTCTTTTCTAATCCGCAGAACAAAGGAGAACGAATACTGCACTCTTTGGATATGCACAGACAACTTGGATTTTATTTGGACAGGACTAAGCCTCTCAGGAAAACTGAACAGCTGCTAGTTGCCTTTGCTGCAGGGGCAGAGGGGAAGGCCATTTCAAAGCAAACCATTTGTAAGTGGATAGGCCATTGCATTCATTTCTGCTATAAGCACCATGGAAAACCTACCCCACAGGGGATAAGATCACATTCAACAGCCTTTCTCAGAGGTGTTCCTACCAGGGACATCCTAGAAGCTGCTACCTGGAGTTCTGTACATACCTTCACCAAGCATTACCACTTGCCAGTTTTTTCTAAATCTAGAGCTGGATTTTGCCACTGCAGTCTTGCAGGGCCTAATAGCTGGTCCTAATGCTCTGTAATTGCATCCTCCCTTCCTTAGCTTTGGGAATCTACCCAAATGTAATGATTGCAACAGTGAAACCCGAAGAACATATACAGTTGTGTACACTTGCCATAAATGTAGATGTTTGAGTGTATTCACTGTTGCAGTCCTGGTTACCCTCCCTCCAGCCCCCTGACTTCTATTGGCTAGACCTCTTTTCTTGTTTACTGTATTTAAGCTTTCTGTTGTATTTGCCTTTTGTTGGAGGTATAATGGGGGAACCTGACATCTGGGGCAAGAAAAACTGATGCAATAGCATTGGCTGCATGCTTTATACCCCTGACTACCTGATGTTATGGAAGAAGAGACTGCAACCAACGTAGGACCTAAGACTTAGATAATCAGGCCGGCTGAGGGTTACCTGCAAGCAGATAACCCAAATGTAATGATTGCAACAGTGAATACACCCGAACATCTACATTTATGGTAAGTGTACACAACTGTACTTTTTGTATTGTCTTGCTTTTGTATTATTGCATATATATATATATATATATATATATATATACATTTCGGCTGATCTGTCTAGAGATATTTAAGTTCTGAGAGTACTTTCATATTTATTTGGTGACACTGTGGCCCACTTCTAATAGCCTTGCTCTTGGTCAAAGTGCCATTTGTATTAATAGTAACATTATACAGTAAGATTTGGACACCCTTTGTTAAGGGCCTTAAAGTAGCTGATAAGAAGCTGGCTGGTAGCAGTGATAACTACCTTATACTGTGGGCAAAAAGGGGCATAGCTACTAAACCTGTGACAGCTTTTCCCAGGAGAGAGTGTGGGTGTGTGAGCGAGTGTGAGTGTGCGAGTGTGTGAGAATCAAACCTCAAGTTGTGTGTGTACAGCTGCTTGGGCAGGGACACAAAGTACTGGTTGGACAGAGAGGGTGCTGGAGGTCTTAGCTTGGTCACTCAGCTGAGATCTCAGTTCTTTAGCTGTACCAGTGGAGAGTCTTACTGGGAATCTGGAGAAAGAGGGTGAAATCAGCCCTGGACTGGCTGTGGTCTCTGTATGCTCTTAAGGGAAGTTGCACTTGATGCAGAGAGTTGGATCTGGTAATACTGTGTGTGTACCTTGTCATCCTCTGTGTAGGTCCCCCACTGGTGGCAATGCTGAGGATTGAGGCCCCTTGATTACTGGTTCAGTGGTGGGGCGTCATAAAAGCAATGAGCAGAGATTACATGTTGTGGTGCAGGTGGGAGACCAGTAGAATAGCATTACTGTGTAATGAACTACGGTCAAAAAGAAATGCAACAGTGGCATGAGGATAGTTTGAGAGAGGCATGCAGAATATAAGGTGGTTGACATCATTAGGTGTATGTAAAATGAGATGATGATGCCATTTTAGATGTTTCCAGTTACAGGGATGAATCTTATTTTTTGTGTGGTGGTGATGGTGCTGTATTATAGCACAACATGTTCATGTCCAGTAAATCTTGGTGTGCAGATGGGTAGCTCTCACTTTCAGGTTGGGTTTGTATCTGCCACTTTTTATGGCAGTATAAACGCCTTTCTGTCTTAACAGCAGTCTGTTGGGGGGGGGGGTCTTAAAATGGGACATTTCTTACTGATCTTACAGTAACATGATTTTTGTAGGGTTGTCTGTCAGTTAATGAAATTTATTTTTCTAAGCAATTTTATAGTGTGTGTGTACATATATACCTGCACACACACACACACACACATATACATCTATACATATATATATATATATATATATATATATATATAGATAGATATAGATATAGATATGTATATATATATTATTAATGGGTCTAGAACACTTCACTGAATGCACATTTCACTGAAAGTCAAATTAGTGTGCACTTTTCACTGAAAGCTCATATCACTGAAAACTCAATTCACTGAAACACACATCACTGAAAGTTATATATAGCCTTTTCTCCACTGTAGTGCGACCCTGGAGTTAGTATTTATAGTAAGGGGGGTGTGGGGGGCATAACCCCCCCCCCACATATTTTAAATATTTTGAACTGTATACATGGGTACTTCCAATTCCAATATATTACTCTTTTCCGAACATAATATATACTAACCCCCTTTACTGTATATACTAACTCCAGGGTAGCACTACAGTGGGGAAAAGGCCATATATAACTTTTGGTGAATTGAGTTTTCGGTGATTTTGTGTTCGTCATTTGAGTTTCAGTGAAATGTCCTAGACCCATATATATATATATATATATATATATATATATATATCTGGTTTACCTTCAAAATGTCAAATGCCATAATGTCTAATGTTCATTTGGTTGAAAAATAACATCTAAACCCAAAACATTGAATGATCAAAATGTCTAAAATCATTTCATTGAAAAAGCAATGAGATCAACTCTACTATTTTGCAGGGGGGCTATGCCCCCCTGCACAAACCCCCTACTAAAATATACCTACTCAGATATCGCACTACAGTGCTGAAGTGGGCAAATTCGATAATTTCGACATTGTGTGTTAATTTTATTTCAACATTTTGATCATTCAATATAGTGCATTCAACCAATTCATTTTCAACTATTTAGCATTCAACATTTTGAAAGTAAACCTATATATACATACACAGAGATATATACATGTGTCTACTTTGTTTCATTGAAAGCTCATTTCACAGAATTTGAATGCAGCCTGATCAAATGGCTGAAAGCTCAAATTACTGAAACTCATTTCACCAAATGCCATTTCACTGAAGTGAAGTACTGGCACTGTGTAGAGTACTGTAAGGCACTCTAGCTCCGAACTCGAATGGAAGGTCAGGTAGATTTGGTAGTAGACTCCATGTCCTTCTGGGCTTAGGCTTAAGAGAATTTTTGCTAGGGCCGGTGTCCGAAGCACCCTCCTAACCACCCGCTCCACATCATCGTCTCATAGGCTCCTGAGTGAGCGAGAGGAATAGGTGGATGATCTGTGGCTACCTGCCACTGATTGCAGCAGAGGAGACTGTGGCACCAAACCGACTGGCTCGAAGGACGGTGCCCAGCTCCTTTTTTGTCTCCGTGACGGTTCCAGTAACTCACGTGGAACTGATGGAGACTTAGCCTTCTCAAAACCGACAGACTTCGGAACCGAAGTAACCTGTTTCTCGTGTCTCTTCGTTGGCTCAGAAACTGGAACCGAAGAAGCTGATGTTTTTGAGGACTTGCCAGAAGATTTGGAGGCCTGATTCCCTTTGATAGCCTTTTCGAAAGACCCCTTTA
Source organism: Protopterus annectens (assembly GCF_019279795.1). Classification (NCBI taxonomy): domain Eukaryota; kingdom Metazoa; phylum Chordata; order Ceratodontiformes; family Protopteridae; genus Protopterus; species Protopterus annectens. The sequence goes on along the minus strand of NC_056725.1, from coordinate 938,504,318 downwards.
ATAAGCCCCCTTGACTATTTGTTTTTCCACTCCTGCAGAACCCTTGAATTAAAGGCGTGGCAAATAGAGCAGGAATCCTGCAGGTGAACTGCCCCCAAACAATGAACACAGCTAGTGTGTCCATCTGTTATAGACTTTTTTTGTGTGCAGGAATCGCACTTTTTTTAAAACCGGACTGTCTAGTCTGTTTAGTAGGATCTTTAGAAATCCTGGTAATTAGTCACAACCAGTTCAAAAAAGACGCACTGTAAAGTAGTCTAACTCGATGAACAAAACCAACTCCACAAGAGAGAAAGACCAGAGTAGTCTTTTTACTTTTTTTCTTGATTAAAAAAAAAGAGAGTGTTAGAGAGGAGTTCTCTAAGTTAAACGACGGACTCCTGTAACCTGAGGAGATGCCTCTTACTTAAATGGCGAACCCTTCAAAGTTTAAGGAAATAAGAGGAAAGGAGAGACCTCTAACTAAAACGGGCTAGCCAAGAAGGGGACAAAAACGAATCTCATTTAAGAAGAAACTAAATTTCAGCTGGGATAGGGGAAAGTCCTGAAAGAACGATGGCCCGCACAGCAGCAAAAACAGTGAAAGAAATTACAACCACACTTTAAAAGCACCCAAAAGAGTAAGCTATTTAACAAAGTTAAATTATCAAGGATTTAACTACTAAAAATCACACAAAAAGCAAAGTATGAAAAACGTGGCTTGAGCCAGCGAAAATGCAATCCCGAAGCAGCAAGCGGCAAATGAGATCTGGGTAACTGTCGCTAGGCATCTTGGGATAGGGTGTAGCCTCGAGCCAGTGAAAGGAACTCCAGGACCCCACTACAATGGGGAAAAGGGCATATGCCTTTTACTTGCCTTATGATTCTTCACCTTGCAGTACTGGAGTGAAAGGAAGGTTGCCTGTTTCCTTATAGTAGTACAGATTAAATGTGTGAAAAACAGTAGAGTTGGATTGGGTGCTGTGGTGAGCAAGATGGACAAAAGCTGGTTTGATGTCATCTTAATTGCAAGCTTTTATGTGAAAGTAAAGCCGTGTATTTGTAATAGCTCTGTAAGGCAGCATGTCATTGGTAAATGGATTGAAATTTAATGGCATGCTCGTTTACCTGAACCAGCAATTGCTAGTCAGTATCTGACAATTGATGGGTGTAGAAGTTATTTCTGTCCCGATACAACTGCTGCTTAACGCAACTTGGCTTTGTTGAGATGATGTGCATATAAGACTGCAGTCACTGAAGTGGTTGCTATTTGTACAAGTGCAGGAAAAGGAACAGATTTGTTTTGACCTTTTGTATAATCTGCTACCTTCTTGTTGACTTTTCCAAAGGGGAAACACCTTGTCTCCTTGCCTAACTTTGCAATAGGCTTTGCTTCCTGTCCTGGGTACTTCACAAATGCTTGCTTTCTTCCTGTTTTATTTTGATTGCTTTTCTGTTTTCATCTTCAGAAAGCAGTGGATCAGTCGCAGCAAAAAACAGATGGTTAAAGTGCAGTACGTTCAGCGTAATTTGAAACAACGTAGCTGCAAATAATTTTATCCACTCCTCATTACATGCAGGTGGCCCATTTTGAGATTTAGCGGGTAGGATCTTAACCTTAACAAATTGACAGAATGTAAGCAATGTTTGGTTTATAACCTGACAGAATGAAAAGGCACCGTTAAGAAAACCTAATGCTTTTCAGGGTTACAGAAAGAATGTCTCCACTACAGGCTGTGCAATCAGTTTCCAGAGTAATTTTAATGAAATGACAGGGTACATTGACATTGTGTAGTAGTGCTTGGTAGAAATAAAGCAGTAGCCCTTGCAAAGAAAACAGGAATCGCTCAAAGTTCTGTTGGTACTGTTAAAGAAGGTATGATTTGACTTTTCATTTACCAGTAGCTTTCACCCTACCTTTCTTTTTATGGCCTTCCCATGGTATGACTGTATTTTATCAAAAATTGGAGGGACTCTGAGCATTTTGGTGATATGACCAAATTGCTAAATCTCTTCTACAGTGGAGACCCACTCATATAAAAAAAAGTTATGCCTTTCTTGGGAATCTCACATTTCGTTAACAAGAGATGATGGGATTCAAACTCTTATTGTCCATAGTAGCTTTAAACATTGTATGGTTACTCTTCCCAGTTACTTTGCCTGACCACCAGTTTTAAGTGAGGACCTGCAAACCCCCCCCCCCTAAATAACAGTAATTTAAGCAGAATCGTGTACGGTCCATACAGAGGCAAAATAAGTAGAAATTAGAGCCACCAACACCTTAGAGCTCACTCTTCATATTTCGCATGTTAGAGGTTTCTTTTAATTGTACTCTTTTTATTTATTTTTTAATCAATGTTTTTACCAGTTTTGTACTTTAATGAAAGTGTGCATGTGCATTGTGACCCCGGTGATGTCATCTGTGGGTCTGAGGTCTTAGGATGCTTTCAGTGCACAGGGAGTGACAAAATGTTTTGTCTCTTTCTCTCTGCTTGTCTTTGCATTTTGCATTTATAACACAACTGCTAGGGAATGCACTACCAGCGCAAGCCGGGTTATCTTCTGCCATTGTTCATGTGTTTGCACTAATTAAATGATATAACTTCTTGTGCAGTACCTCTTACCTCTGGCTGCAAGGAGTGTGCCGTCATGTTCCACAGCTGTTGTGCAAGTTGTGTGGGACATGGCAGGTTTCTAGCTATCTTCCAGGAATGCCAACCTACTGAAATGTTCATAGTGTTAATGAGAGAGAGAGAATTGGCCACAGTTGCATTCGATCCTTTCTCCAGGTTGTGTCCTCAGTGTTGCATTCAGTAAAAAGCTCCTTAGCCTTCCCATCAGTCCTTTTCCACCTGAAGGGATAGATATACTTATTCCTGGGTCCTTGTTCATCCTCTTCATAATCTCATAGTTACTACTTTGAGGGAGCAAGTATAGTTCCCCTGTGCTCGCAGACATTCCAATAACTGGCAGTTGTTGCTGGTGTCTGGCTTGCAGAGCATGTTTTGCCACATCTGTTTGTGATTGGCTGTTTAACAACAATGCCAGCTAAGACTGAAATCCTTTGCAGTTACAGGACAAAGTGCCTGACTCCAGACATTTTTATGTGCAGTTGTTTGACCATGGAGTTAGTATGTATAAGTAAGAGGGCTGCAGGAGCAAAATCCTGCACATGGGATGGGGTCGGGAGTTTGTATTCCTTCCTGCAAAGGAAAAAAATTACCCCTCCCCCATGTTTTTACACTGAGATGAAGCTGTGAGCAGTTAGATTCATCCATTCATAGTGCTGCTACTTGAAAAACCATCGTAGAGCTTCTCTCCTGCCAGTTACCTGAGCCTTTTTGCCTTGGCAAGCTGCCGTTTTGATCATTTCACTCCTTAACATTCCAAGGAGTGCACCAAATAAAATGAGAACTACGGTTCATTCAAAACATCACAGTAAATTTTAACTTTTTCTGTAATTTATTTAAATAACTGAGGCAGGATCTCATTTTCCTTGTAATAAAACAAAAAAAAGTTAGTTACCGGGTACATCACCTACTCCTACAACTACTGACACTAAAGATACATGGCTTTAACTGCAGTATTTTTTCCTGGAATGTCCTGCTCTGATGCATTTGTTTTCCTTCAACTGTAACCTTGCACCTCAGGTTTTGACTGTGGCAGACAGTAGTTTTTGGAATTGTGGTGAAAATGAACAGGAAGACTGTGAATAGTGCTCCTTCTGCAGAGTTTATACAGGAACAACTTTTGCCTTTCTATTGATAGTTGAGATCGTAAGAACTCAGTACTTGATATTGGCTTATCTGTAATTATTATTCTCATCATTTTTAATATTATTCCAGCTGTAGATGTAACCATGCTTTCTCTATTACGCAGCATTCATTGTATGTCTTTATGTACTGCTGCTTTTACTGTGGTAGGAGTCTGATGTGAGCAAGAGCTGTAGTTAAAATGTTCCCGTTAATTGTTCCAGTGCATCAGCTGCGCTTTTAAAACAAAAGAATGTACAGAGCTTAGAGATCCTCCCCAAAGCCTTCATTTCACTGTTTATCTTTGCAGGTTGTGAGCGCATTAATGAACACCTTTGGTGTGTGCATACACACTTTTTTTGTCATTTCCAATGTTTGGTAATGAAAGCGCTTACAGTATGAAATGTGCACCTGCTTGTCTACATTACAATCAGCCTAGCCCGACAGACGAAGGGCATCCAGAAATGTTAGAAAGCCTGCTGCAGATGTCTGTTCTCTCTTGCTTATTACTAGGCAAGAAGTGTAGAGTTTGACTGTGTCCAACTGATTTTTAGTCAGAATTGTATTTTCAGAAGTTTAAAAAAAAAAAACAGGAATGAGTATAAATTAAACAACTTAAATTGACATTTTTTTTGAAAAAGGATTTATGACTACTTGGCTTCATCAGCTTTCATGATGCACCAACGTGTGTTAGGTTTGTGACCTTTGTAGTGAGCTAGAGTTCATCTTCTGAAAAAAAAACTTGAAAAACTCTTCCTATAGGAAATGGATTCCACTTGTTGCTTTTTTGCAACCAAAATATGTCTTATTATTTTTTTTTATTTTAATTTAATATCCCTTGCCAGGAAGGAAGGGCAGGGCGTAAGGCAATTTAAAACTGCCTTAATGGCTAACTTCCCAGAGAAATTTGAGTCTTTTTACCTTGTCTCCATTCTCCACAAGCCCTAGGATGGGAAAGAAATGAAAAATGATTTCAGCTGAAGAAGCTTCTAGTTGGGCACTAACATGGGCCAGCTAATCCTTGTTTTGTTGTCTCTGATTCAGGAGACTGTGTCATAGGAGTTTCCAGTTTGACAGTTTAAACTTTTCAGCCCCTGTTAACCAGTCATTGCTGAGCTTACTATCATCACAGGTAGATATTCTGGTCACTCCTCCTTTGAGTATCTGGGAGTAGGATGGCTTTTTCCAGGTCTAGTTCATGCTGCTGTCCCTGTTATAAGGCCCACTGTATTAACTTCCCCTGGCATAGCATGTTGCCTCGCATCATGTTGAGGTGCTGATGTTAAATACCTGTATTTTGGGTCAGTTAGTGGTGGTTGGCTCCCAGATCTTTCTCTCTTCTGACACATGGGGACTTTACCTCTGCTTTTCCAGTGTCGTTTTGCATCTGCCCGCCATAAATGTTAATGCTGCACCCAATCCTGCCCTAGTATTTTCAAACCCCTCTCCTAGTCATTGTGTGTGTTTTTTTTTTTTGCTCTTGGCAGTAGTCTGTACCATTAATAGTGTCTTCGTCTACAGTAAAGTTTGTACTTGTGCAACCAGGTCAGACTTTCAGTCAGGGCATTTTCAAGTCTTTCATCCTTTCTGCACTTGGACTATTTATGTTGGAGGACTGTTTCACATTAGAACTTGTTTCATTTGGAAGTGCCTTGTTCTGATGTGCAGCTGCACAATATTGTACTTGCAATAATCTCCACTGGTAAACAAGTTCAATAAAGGCAGAAAAATGTGTGACTTGATCTCTCTGAACGTGGAATGTCAATGAGAATGTCTTAATGCTTTTGTGGGAGGAGAGGGTAGACATTTTCTCTCTTTTCCAGTGATCTTAAGTTTATTGAAATACTTACGATTATGCAAGAGAAGGGAGGCAACCATCTGAAAGAGTCTACTGCCCTCAGAGCAAATCGCAGCTGGCATGCTGGATCCCTTAGCGGACCTCGTACGTGGTTGTACACAACTTCCCTGGGAGTAGAAGCTACAGTGTCTAGATGTTCTTCCCAGCTCAGGATCATTGTGGGCTAAAACTCTTTAAGGCCAGTTCATGTGTGCTACTGCCTTTAAACCAGAATTGTTCCACTCGGGTGCAAGCTGTTTGGTCTCATGACAGTGATCTTTTTAAGGCTTTGGACAGGCTAAAGAAATGACTGCTCTCATCCTCCACTTTGACCTTGAGGACTTTAATAAGTTACATGGCAAGGATTCTGGGGTGTGGTATTGTAGGGAAAATTGTTGATGATTGCTATTAAGCTGCCTACTAGCATTTTGGGGAAACTACTGATGGCTGAGGTTGGCACAGTGGCAACTGACTGACCTTACAGCATTACACCTTGGGCAGGGCAGCCTGGGTGGCCTTGTCTGGCATTTAGTTTCCATGCATTGGCATCACTTGCTGTCCCTTAATGCTATATGTTATGGAACTCAAGACCGTGGGTGCTTGTTTTTTGGGTGGGAGGCTGTTCTTTGGCCTGTACACTGTTAAGATATGGAAATGGAGGTAAACCTTTTCAGCTTTGAATGCTGCCATAATGCATTTGGTAAGGGTAGAGACCCCAAGTCATGCCGGAGCCCTCTGAGGTTGTAGGTCGACCATCAGTCTTGCAGCAGGCATCAGAGTTGCTGTTCTAGATGATCTCTGTGCATTCAGGACTGCAGACACCACAGGCTTTGCAGTGGCCAGCACCTGCATTTAGTTCAGACTTGTGGCCCTTGTGAGGTCGTTGAAAGGAGATGTGCTTACATATGATGGTGTACAGCTGCTCGTAGAGTTTTTGTTCCCTACTCCCAGGACAGGCATTTGCCATGCCACTTACCTCTTCTAAGTACAAACCCGTAGCAGGAAAGTCCGTGCTAAAGATCCTTGAAGAGAGTCATCCAGCTCATCCTTAATGAACTGCAGTTGGGTCTGGACAGCCTCAGCATTTTATCTGCTAAGGCCATTTGTGTGGTTATTTAATAATTTGTGCTTCTCCACATGGAATGACTTGATGTAGTCTTTGGACTTTAAGAAAACACTGTTTCCTTTCCTTCTGAATAGGGCCATTCATTTTCAAGCCATGACCTTGACTTATAGCTGTTTGTCAGGGTGTTAGTGAAGTGGGTGGTGGTGGTGATCACCACTGTCTAAAGGATGTGTGGCTCTTTCCCTACCTGGATAACTAGCTTCCTAGATGCTGAAATTGACGCAGCTGTTGGTGTGAACTAGACTCTTTTTACAGCTGTTCTATGCTGTGAGCATTGTGGTCAGCAACCCAACAACAAAAGTTGTTGTCATTGCTGTTAAAATTTAGCTGGCCACTAGATGTTCTTTGTGTTTCACTGTTGCAGTCATTACATTTGGGTAATCTGCTGGCAGGTTGCCCTCAGTCGGCCCGAATTCCAAAGTCTTGGGTCCTGCGTTGGTTGCTGTCTCCTCTTCCATGACGGTAGTTCGTCAGGGGTATAAAATAAGCAGCCGACGCCATTTTCTTTAGTCTTTCTTGCTGTGCAGGGCCCGAAGCAGAAGCGTTTCGCAAGAGCCGGTCGGCCGACTACTGAAATATTCGAGTTTGAGTTTCAGAACTGAAGTCTTCACTAAAGCGAAGTACCCTGTTGGGGACACTTTTTTTTCTTGCTCCATACCAATGTTGGAAAAAGTTAATTGTATAACTTGTGGGAAGCAAATACCTCATAAGGATTTCCATTTTTACTGTATTCCTTGCCTAGGCACTGATCACAATGTGCTTGGCTGTCAGTTTTGTGCTAGATTTAACCAAGGCACTATTAAGCATCGGTATATTTTTGCCTCAAAGTATTTTGGAAACAGATTTAACTACCTAGAAATGTCATCGGATAGCAATCCGACTACTGGAGTACATAAAAAAATGCAAAGAAAAGGACAGAGAGAGAGAGAGAGAGAGACAGTCGAGGTCCAAAACCGACGACAAAGCTTCTCCTAAGCCAGTCGCCGGTTCACCGGTACTCAGTGAGGCACTTTCGCAGCCCCTGATACCTGCTACTTTAGAGTCGCAGGCCTCTACCGACACCCATGTGGAGTCCGGCATGCCGTGAGATACTCAAAGTATTGGACCCACAGATGTATCTCCCTCGGATGGGTCCGGAGCCGCTGAGCATGCACTGGCTTCTGAGGGGGTTTTCAGGCCTCAACATTTGTATATCAAACAGACGACAGCTGCAAAACCAAAGACAAAGGCAACTTCTAAAACTAAAAAACTGACACATGAGCCATGTGCACAGGCCTCTATGCCTAAAAAAACAAATGATCAAAATGTCTGAAGACCTTATTACCTTGATCTGGGGTTCCCATCCACCTCCAGATAAGAGGCCTAGGCAAGACACTGATTATGAATCTTCAGGTAAGGTTTCTGTTTCTTGCGATTCCTCTTCTGATCAGGAATTATCTATACCTCCCTATGAGGATTCTGATGCAGAGGAGTCTATACCATCTGCATCACCTCCTGAGGATTATTCATTTGGAGAAACCTTGCATACTTTAAGGGAGCATTTTCACTGGGAGAGTCAAGATTTCTCAGAATCAAAAAAGAGGCTCAGGGATTTCCTTCTTCTCCCTCAGCACAGGCCTTTAGCCATTCCCCCTGTTTTAGACATTGTGGATGATGTGTTTTCGGAGTCAAGCTTGACCCCTGACTCCTTACCTCCGGCTCCCAGCAAGCCTGACAGATATTACAGGGTCCCTGACTCGCATACATTTTTATTTAGAAACCCTGCTGCTGATCCTGAAACTATTTCACAGGGTCCAAAGGGAGTTAAGGCCTCAACAGCAAAAAATCCTACACCCTCTTGACAGAGATTCAAGGGCACTGGACAGATGGGGAAAAAAGGTTTTATACATCTGCAACCTTGGCAATCAGGGCCTTAAACTGTCAATTTCATATGCTTAAGTATCAACAACATGTTATGGGATTGCTGAAACAGAAAATGATGTTGATTTCTGAATGTGCAGAAAATAAAGAATTGCAGGAATTATTGCATGCAGCTGAACAGGTTGGAAAGCATACTTTGCAAAGTAGTTTTGACTCCTTAGAGGCCTCCTGCAGGGCTGCAGTTACTGGATCTGTGATTAGGAGGCATGCCTGGCTAAAGGAACAAAATTTGCCTGATCATGTTAAAGCTAAATTGCTAGATGCACTTTTACAGCATGATACTCTGTCATTACATCCGAGTGACGCCTCCAGGTGCATCTGCAGTTGCCTCCTACTGCTCCTCTAGGCGTCAAAAATTACTTGTTCATACTTGCATTAATAATTCCAAAACCATGCTACATGCAAGGTATCAGAATATTTTATTTTGAAGCATACATGATGGCAAACAGCATTGTATTGATATTTGATCTCTTGTCAATTAGTATTTGTTAAAATTGTAATGTGATAAATTAATTTTTAAAAGCGCAGGCCACACCCACTAGGAGTTAAAGGTATACACTCAAAAGAGTTGTGCTGGAGGGAATGAGAGGTTTTAAAGAAAATGGAAGACCAAGCTAAGTCTATGCAAACTGTAAAATACTTCTTACAAGTGCAGCTAATAAGATTCAGTAGACACTGGCCTACAAAAAATTGGTCCTTTCCTGTGTCAGACAGAGCTCAAAGGGGCAAATCCAGACACCCTAAAGGTTCCAGATATCAGGCTCAAGATTCATACAGGTCAAAGCAATGGGGCTCTTCTACCTCAAAATCTGGAGGAGATAAAGTGCAAACGTACAGAAAACAGTCCCAATGACTTCCCTCTGCCAACACCAAGCACTTATCTTTTGGCAGCACCTTTAGGGGGAATATTAGCACTTTTTGCTCAAATTTGGCAGTTAATAACCCAGGAGAAGTGGGTACTAAACATAGTATCACAGGGATACAGATTCCATTTCAACACTCTGCCAATGGCAAACGGTTGGCCAGATCTGCCAAAAAATCAATGGGCAGAGGCACAGAAACAGGTTACCTCCCTCCTCTATATGGGGGCTATTCAGCCAGTACCAGAACAGGAAAAAGGACAAGGTTTTTACTCGAGACTGTTCTTGGTACCCAGAAAGTACAAGGCCTGACGGCAAATACTGGATTTATAGATTTTGAACACATACCTGGACATTCCAGAATTCAAAATGCTGACTTTGCAGCAGCTTCTGCCCATGCTGGGCAAGAATGCTTGGCTGGTGACATTAGACCTAAATGAGGCATACCTGCATGTCCCAATAAGACAGTCGTGCAGAAGGTACCTCAGATTTAAGGCTGGCTTAATGCATTACCAATTCTCTGCACTGCCCTTTGGCTTATCTACTGCGCCCAGGGTCTTTACAAAGTGCTTGGCACTAGTAATTGCATTTTGCAGACAAAGAAGTATACAAATATATCCTTACTTGGACGACTGTCTCATTCAAGCAGAGAACAAGGACATTCTTCTTCAACACCTGGCGTTTGTGAAAAGGCTTCTAACATGCCTAGGGGACACAATAAACAAAAAGAAATCACAACTGGTACCCTCTCAAAAGAACATTCCTGGGTGCAAGCTTGAATGCAGCTGCCCAGATGGCTTACCTCACGCCAGACAAGCAAAGGCAACTGACTACTTACTTCAAACTGATGGCAACAAAACCCAGTTGTCTGCAAGACAAATTCTGCAGGCTTTGGGCTTCATGGCATCCTGCATCTTACTGATTCCATATGCAAGACTGCATATGAGGAAACTTCAATGGTACATAAAAAGTTTATGGAGTCAACATTGTCACAGTCTGGAAACAATGATTCCTTTCATTCCCTGCCTACAACAGGAGTTTCTGTGGTGGGCAAAGGCATGTCACCAAAACATGGGATGGGCCTTCACTCTACCCCCTGCCAGCCAAACATTAACAACAGATGCATCAGATTATGCCTGGGGGGCCCACATGGCAGGAAGATGCATTCAGGGCATATGGACCCCAAAACAAATGCATCTACATATCAACCAAAAAGAGATGCTAGCTGTTCAAAATGCCCTGACAGCCTTCAAGGACTTACTTCATCCAGGGCAACTACTGATAAAGACGGACAACACCACAGTCATGTGGTGTATAAACAAGCAGGGGGGCACGCACTCATACCCCCTTTGCAGATTAGCCATGGCACTGTGGGACACGGCTTTGACTTACCAAATACATCTTCAAGCAATTCCTGCCAGGAAAACAGAATACTCTGGCAGACAATTTAAGCAGAAACCTTATGGATCCTCACGAGTGGAAACCAGATCCACAAGTCTTCAGCATGATGATAAAGAAATGGGGGAGCTTAGACGTACATCTATTTGCCTTTCCTCAAAATTATCAGTTGAAAAGATTCTGCACAAGGACTTATCACAGACAAGCATGGAAAGTGGACGCCCTATCCTTAAGTTGGAAAAACCTACCAGTTTATGCCTTTCCTCCACTGCCTCTTCTTCCCAAGGTTCTCCTAAAAGTCAGACAAGAGAAACCAAAGATGATACTATTTGCCCCGGACTGGCCTCGCCAATATTTGTACCCAATCCTAAGAAACTTGTCTCAGTACCCAGCTTGGACCTTACCTCAAAGACCTCGACTACTGTCCTAGCAAAACAATCAGATCCTGCACAATCAACCCCAGACACTGAACCTGGCTGATCATATAGTTATACAAACAACACCTCTCAGTAAAGCCGTGATGGATGTCATTTTGGAAGCCAGAAGGCCTAGTACTAGAAAATCTTATGCTGATAAATGGGAGAGATTCTGTGCTTGGAATCAAGCACAAGGAAATTACAATACTTGACTGAGATGCTTGACAAAGGCCTGTCTTTCTCATCAATTAAAATCCATGCCTCTGCCATTTCAGCTCATTACAATACAGAGCCACCAGTCTTTTCTCATCCTTTAGTAAAACAGTATCTTAGAGGAGCCAAAAATTTATGGCCGCCTAGAAGATCGTCAATACCTGCATGGGACCTCAATTATGTGTTGGAAAAGTTCACCCTGCTTCCATTTGAACCAGCTGCTACTGCTGATGTAAAGTTCTTATCATGGAAAACAGCTCTGCTACTAGCAATTACTTCAGCAAGAAGAGTCTCAGAGCTACAGGCCTTCACGGCTGTGGAGCCTTTTATTATATTTTACCCAGACAGGGTGTCTCTGAGGACAAATCCAACATTCATACCTAAGGTGGTTTCCAGTGTGGCTCTTAACCAAACTATTCATCTGCCAACCTTTTTATCCAAATCCGCAGAACAAGGGGGAGAGAATTCTGTATTCCTTGGAAGTACACAAACAGCTAAGATTCTACTTGAGCAGGACTAAAGCTCTAAGGAAAACTGAACAGTTACTAGTGACATATGCTGCAGGATCAGAAGGAAAGGCTATTTCAAAGCAGACTGTTTCAAAGTGGATAAGCCACTGCATCCGTTTCTGCTACTTACACCATGGTAAACCTGTGCCCAAGGGCATTGGGTCTCATTCTACCAGAGCTGCAGCTACTTCAGCAGCCTTTCTCAGAGGAGTACCAACCAAAGACATTCTAGAGGCTGCTACTTGGAGTTCTGTTCACACCGTCACAAAGCATTACCATTTGCCTGTCTACTCTAAGTCCAGGCCAGGCTTTGGCACTGCAGTTCTGCAGGGCCTTATAGCCGCACCTAATGCTGTTTAGCTCCAGCCTCCCAGCCATAGCTTTGGGATTCTACCCAAATGTAATGACTGCAACAGTGAAACACGAAAAACATAGTACAGTTGTGTACACTTACCATAAATGTAGATGTTCGAGTGTATTCACTGTTGCAGTCCAGGTTACTCTCACTGGAGTTTATCTTTCCTTCTCTATCTTCTACAACCTATGTGGTGTATTTGCTTGTAGATGAAGGTAAAGTTTATATTGATGCATGTGTGTGTGTGTGTATACATACATATATATATATATATATATATATATATATATATATATATATATATATATATATATATGGTTCTAGGTTATAACACCGACAGCACACAACATCGACAACGACATCACTGACACCACATCATCGACAGCTCACAAACACGACACCACACACACTCAACACATCATCACAACAACCAATAAACAAAACAAATTCCCTGACCAAAAACCACACACACAACACAAGCACACCTAAATCCTAACAAACAAACACTAAACCTTACATACACAACTATCCACTACCCTAACGAAACCCTAACCCTAAGGTCCGTCACTATCGCACACTAACATAACCCGCTCCTGACCCTAACTCACTTAACCCCCTAACCCAAACAAAGTCACTACTGCACCCTTACCTAACTCGCCCTAACCTAACTCACTTAACCGCCCTAACCCAAAACATTCACTACTGCACCCTTACCTAACTCGCCCTAACCTAACTCACTTAACCGCTAACCCAAAACATTCACTACTGCACCCTTACCTAACTTCGCCTAACCTAACTCACTTAACCCACCCCTACCCCTACAGACCGCCAAAATCGCACACTTACCTTACTTGCACCCTAACGTCCGTCACTACCGCATACTTACACATCCTTTCCCCATCTCGGTGTTCTCCGCGTCGGTGTTTTCATCCGTCGATCTTCTCGCGTCGGTGATTTCGCTGTCGGTCTTCTCATCTGTCGACGTTGTAACCTAGACCCATATATATATATATATATATATATATAATATAATATAATTTTTTTTTTTTTTGCTACCTTTTTGGGGGCACCTGACCCCTGGGGCAAGAAAAACTAAAGAAAATGGCGTCTGCTGCTTGTTTTATACTCCTGATGACCTGGCATCATGGAAGAGGAGACAGCAACCGATGCAGGACCCAAGACTTTGGAATTCAGGCCGACTGAGGTCAACCTGCCAGCAGATTACCCAAGTGTAATGACTGCAACAGTGAATACACTCGAACATCTACATTTATGATAAGTGTACACAACTGTACTTTATTCCACTTTATGGTCAACTACAGGTAAGTGCAGACCCCCATTTTGCACACCTTCATTGGGTAAATACTTGATTCCAGAATCTGTGGTAACCTTTGCCCCTCCCTTTTACTGCCCTCATTAGCATGTTTTCTTTATCTAAGGAGTGACTTAATTCCCCTCCTGAGAATAGAACCCATAGCCTTTAAGTAAATAAGTGTGTAGAGGTTGATATTACTACCAGCTGTGCTAAGTAATGTTCCATGCGAAGGCTCATGGGGCGGCTGCTGCTTTTGAACTTTTCTCTCTAAAACCAGCTGTTTGTGGCAGTTTGGTACTCCTACTGCGTGTTGGGAAGATACCACTGTCATTGGGCTTTTGTCATTTGGTAGCTGGCTGTGTCAGCTTTTCTTTAGAAGGAGTGCAAGTTCTTGGTCTCAAGAAATGAGAAGTATTTGCAAATAACTAAGGTAACTTTTGAGTACCTTTTTACATGTGTCCTTAACACCTAGCAAATTCAGAGACGTCTATAGGGTGTTAATAATATGCTGAATGAATTCTAAGTGAAGTGGAATGTTATTTCTCTACATTTTATTGTAAGCAAAAGAGGAAGCTTCTTTTAACTCCAGGATTGAATAATTTATTTCCTTATACATCAGTCACAAGATGAATCGCTCTCTGCAGAGAACAAAGCATGGTTTTAAAACTCAGGCTGTACTTCGTGTTACACCCGCAGGCTTGGGAAATGTTTTTGGTGATAAGTCTATATTTTCTTCCAGAGGCTAGGAAGAGTTTCATTCTGATATGGTTCATTTAATGAAGAAGACGAAAATATTGTATACAATGTGGAAAATGAAAATATGCTGTATATTATCTATGTATGCGACTATTGGAGCTCTTCTCCCTGGGTTTCCACTAAAAAAGGGTATCTATCCCAATCGGACTTTTTCTATTCTAACACCCTTCTTTAACATAGTTCATTTTGGTATTGAGAACCAGCAGTAATCTCTTAAACCTGTGTTAGGAACTGCATGGTAATAAAGGGGGACAGATCCCCCCGTACTCTGTAACATCTGCCATTGCTCTAAAAAATGAACCATACTATTGTTTGAATTGACATTGCCAACATGGTATAAGAGCAGTCTTGGTTTAATGATGTCATAGCAAGTCTGTAAATGTATCTTAATGTCTACTACCACAGTGTCTAGACATAAAGTATAAATAAGTACGATGTGCAAGCTGTAATACGTGTAAGGTGTCGTCTGTTGTGTGTTTTTTTTTTTTTTTTTTTGTAAGTGCTGGAAAACTACATTCCTGTAATCTACCATTTTTAACAGGCTGGGCATGCTGAAGGAGTAAGTAAGCTTCCTGTTTGTGATATCTTTGACATCATCATCAAAAAAAAAAAAAAAATTCACAGTTTCTGATTTTAAAACTACTGAATGGCTGATGGAATGGACAGCTGTGCTTTATCTCGTAAGAGAGAGAGTGAAGTCTGCCTCCAGCCGAACTGATCTTGCAGGTTACTGTTGTGTACCTGTCTGTAAGAGCTATGCTATACCAGTAGGGAGGCGAATGAATGACTGTCCTGTCACAGTGAATAGAAATTCATGAGCCATTGCAAGTCATTAGACTCTCAGTAGTCCCATAGGAAAATGGTTGTTTTGATAAGATGCCTTTGTTTTATCCATTTAAAAAGACATAAAAAGCTGCAAAAAATACAACTGCTAACCAAACTGAAATAATGTCAGTGTACATTACTAAATTTTGAGCGAACAAGTACATTTGTATCACAAAATATTCAAAGGCTTGTTTTAATTTGCGATACAGGAAGCAAAGTTTGTGGTATAATACATACAGTATCCAAGTGATGGTAAATGAAGGGTAGGAACTAGCCTTAGTATTTGTTTGCCATTATGAAGTTTGAGTGCAAGCGAAGGTTGTTGCATTCTTATAGATTAAAAAGTTTAAAAGTGTACTGATGAGTCTTGATTGGTACATCTTTTTTAGTCTACCATTTATGAATGTCAGGTAACATTTTTAAATTACTCTTGATTTTCTGGAACTGCTGTAGCTATCTGGAAGCATTGCTGATGGAAAGTATGTGCTGTTTTGTCCTGCTGCATAGCATGGTTGCCCACATGCTGAGTTAAACTGGTGTGGAATCAGTCTGCTGATGCAATAGTTTCCCCCATGCTGAGACGCATGGCAAAGACAGCTTAACACAGTTGCTCATACCGACCTTAGTGTGATAAAAAAAAAAAAATTACTAAGGTGAAAATGACAACTATGAGATGTGAACTTCTGAAAGCCGAAACCCCAGCTGGTGGTCTAGAAGTTGGATTATAGGATTCCCAGCATTGTGTGCTACAGACATTTATGCATGTTGGTGTCAAATGCAGTGAGCTTTACTTTTTTTTTTTTTTCACAAATCTGTCATTGTGAAGATCCAGCTATGGTTGTGGTTTTCTTGTGCTACTTCCAAAAGGCAACAATCTTGAAAATAGTTGTGCTGATTATACACTTTGCTAGGGTGAATACTAAAAAATGTCACCTGCAGTTGTGAACACTATGCTTTGTCAGAATTGATCTTGTCCCTTAAGCAACCTCTTCAGGCTGTTTGGACTGTAGCAGCACCTACTCTGTTAGTGATGTTCATCGTGTTTCACTGTTGCAGTCATTACACTTGGGTTATCCTGCTGGCAGGCGACCCGCAGTAGGCCCGAGTTCCAAAGTCTTGGTCCGGTGTCGGTTGCTGTCACCTCTTCCCTGACGTCAGTGCACCAGGGGTATAAAAGTTGCAACCAATGCCATTTTCTTCCGTCTTTCTTGCCACGCGGTGCCCGAAGCAAAAGCAGTTCGCAAGTGCCGGTCGTCCGACTCCTGAGATTTCAAAATTGAGTTTCAGAACCGAAGTCTTCAATAAAGCTAAGTACCCCGTTGGGGAAACTGTTTTTCTTGCTCCAGACCGATGTCAGTAAAAGTTAATAATTGTATTTTTTGTGGGAAGCAAATACCTCATAAGGACTTTCACTCTTACTGTATTCCTTGCCTAGGCCCTGACCACGACATTACTAGTTGTCGGTTTTGTGCTAGATTCAATAAACGCACTATTAAACGTTAGTTTGATTTTGCTTTACATTATTTTGGACGAAGATTTAATTATATAATGCCATCGGAACAACCGACGACCGGAATGTATAAAAAATGCAAAGACAAAGAAAAAGACAGGCATCCGAGGTCCAAAACCAACGACAAAGCTTCTTCTAGGCCAGTCGCCGGTTCACTGGTTCTCAGTGAGACGCTTTCGCAGCCCCTGACACCCACTACATCAGAGCCACAGGCCCTAACCGACAGCCACGTGGAGACACAGAGGCCTGTGGAAACTCAAGGTATTGGGCCTACGGAAACTATACCCTCAGATGGGTCTGGAGCCGCTGAGCAGGCACCGGCTTCTGAAGGTGTTTTCAGACCTTCACAGCTTACAATTAAGGCTACTACAGCAGCAAAGGCAAAGTCAAAAACACCATTAAAGACAAGGAAACAAGTGCAGCAGTCTTCAGAACAGTCATCCATGCCAAAGAAACAGATGCTTAAAATGGCCGAAGACCTTATTACTTTAATCAGGGGTTCCCATCCCCCTCCTGACAAAAGGCCTAGGCAAGACACTGGTTATGATTCCTCTGATCAGGTTTCCATTTCCTCTGATTCTTCTTCTGATCAGGGCTATTCTCTCCCTACCTATGAGGACTCTGATGCTGAACAGTCCATTCCTTCAGCCTCACTGCCTGAGGATTATTCTTTTGGGGAAACCCTGCACACCATGAGGGAGCATTTCCATTGGGAGAGCCAGGGTTACTCAGAATCCAAGAAAAGGCTCAGAGATTTCCTTTAATTGCCTCAGCACAGGCCCCTGGCTATCCCTCCTGTGCTTGATATTGTAGATCATGTTTTTTCTGAATCCAGTCTGTCTCCAGATTCTTTACCCCCTGCACCAGTAAAGCCAGACAGATACTACCCCTGACTCATAAATTTCTTTATAAAAACCCTGCTGCAGACCCAGAAACAATTTCTAAGGGTCCTAAAGGGGTTAAAGCTTCCACTGCCAAAAATCCTGTCCCCTCAGTTATTCCAGTGCTCTGAACAGATGGGGGGAAAAAGTTTACATTTCTGCTACATTAGCTGTAAGAACTTTAAATTGTCAGTTTCACATGCTTAAATATCAACAGTATCTCATGTCATTGTTAAAGCAGAAAATGGTTACAAATATAGAAAGTCCCGACAGTAAAGAAATGCAGGATTTATTGCATGCAGTTGAACAAGTGGGAAAGCATACTTTGCAGTGTGGTTTTGATTCATTAGTGGCTTCTTGTAGAGCCGCAGTTACAGGCTCTGTTGTTCGAAGGCATGCTTGGTTGAAAGAACAAAGTTTACCTGACCATGTTAAAGTAAAATTATTGGATGCTCCACTACAGCATGATACTTTGTTTGGTGTTAAGACAGAAAAGGTGTTAAAGAAAATGGAGGATAAAGCAAAGTCAATGCAAACGAAAGATTTCTTACAGGTTCAACCACTTAGATTTAGCAGAAGCTGGCCTTCAAAAAATTTGTCCTTTCCAGTGTCACACAGGCCACAAAGAGGCAGATACAGATGCCCAAGAGGCAGATCTCAGCCCCAAGGCTCCTACAGATCTAAATAATGGGGTGCTTCAGCCCCCAAAGGAGGAGAAGACAAATCACAACCTTATAGGAAACCGTCACAATGACTTCCCTCTGCAAATGCCAAGCTCTTACCAGTTGACAGCACCCCTAGGGGGAAAACTAGTACTTTTCTCAAAAAATTGGCACATGATCACCCAAGACCAATGGATGCTGAATATAGTTTCTCAAGGGTACAGGTTCCACTTCCACACACTTCCAAAACCAAAAGGTATGCCAAACCTGCCACAAAACCAATGGGCAGAGGCACAAAAACAGATTGCTGCTCTTATGGATATGGGAGCTATTCAAAATGTTCCACAGCAAGAACAGGGACAAGGATTTGGGAGCTATTCAAAAAGTTCCACAGCAAGAACAGGGACAAGGATTTTACTCAAGATGTTTCTTAGTACCCAGAAAAGACAAAGCCTGGAGACCAATACTGGACCTGTCAATCCTGAATACTTTCCTGGATGTTCCAAAATTCAAAATGTTAACACTTCAACAACTTCTGCTCATGCTGGGCAAGGAGGCTTGGCTAGTTACTTTGGATCTCAAGGAGGCATACCTGCACGTCCCAATCAGACAATCGTGCAGAAGATACCTCAGATTTATAGCAGGCTCAATGCATTACCAATTCTCTGCACTGCCCTTTGGCTTATCTACTGCGCCCAGGGTCTTCACAAATTGCCTGGCACCAGTAATTGCATTTTGCAGACAAAAAGGAATTCAAATATATCCCTACTTGGACGACTACCTTATTCAAGCAGAGAGCAAGGACATTCTTCTAAAGCACCTGGCGTTTGTAAAAATATTGCTAATTTGCCTAGGGTACACAGTAAACGAAAAGAAATCAAAACTAGTGCCCTCTCAAAGAGATAATATTCCTGGGTGCAAGCTTAAATACAACTGCCCAGATGACTTATCTCACGCCAGACAGACAAAGGCAACTGACTCATTACTTTCAAATGATGACAACAAAGACCCAGCTCCCTGCAAGAAAACTTCTGCAGGCCCTGGGTTTCACTGCATCCTGCATTCTACTAATTCCATATGCAAAACTGCATATGAGAAATTACAATGGTATCTAAAAAGTGTTTGGACTCAGCATTGTCACAGCCTAGAGACCATCCTAACCTTGATTCCCTGCCTACAACAGGAGTTTCGATGGTGGTCCCAGGCCTGTCACCACAACAAGGGACAGCCTTTCACCTTACCTACAGCCAGGCAGACAATAGCAATGGATGCATCGGATTATGCCTGGGGAGCACATATGGCAGGAAAATGTATTCAGGGCACGTGGCCCAAGGAGCAAATGCATCTTTACATCAATCAAAAAGAGATGCTAGCTGTACAGAATGCCCTGATAGCCTTCAAGGACCTAATACATCCAGGACCTAATACATCCAGGACAACTACTAATAAAGACGGACAATGCCACAGTTAAGTGATACATAAGCAAGGGGGCGCACATTCCTACCCCCTATGCAGACAAGCCATGACTTTGTGGAACACAGCACTGACCTACCAGGTACATCTGCAAGCACAATTCCTGCCAGGAACAAAAAATACACTGGCAGACGAACTAAGAAATCTCATGGATCTTCACGAATGGAAGCTAAATCTACAAGTGTTCAACATGATAACAAGGAAATGGGGATGGCTAGACATAGATCTTTTTGCCTGCCCTCACAATTACCAAATACAGAAATTTTGCACAAGGACTTATCACTCTCAAGCATGGAAAGTGGATGCTCCATCATTCAGCTGGAAAAACATGACAGTCTATGCCTTCCCTCCGATGCCTCTGCTCACCAAGGTGCTTCTAAAAATCAGACGAGAGGCCAAAAATGATACTGATTGCACCAGACTGGCCACGCCAGCACTGATACCCAATCCTAAAAACTTTGTCCCAAGGCCCACCTTGGCCTCTACCTCAAATCCCTCATCTTCTGACACAGCAAAACAGTCAGATTCTGCACAGTCAACTCAGAACCTTAAACCTGGCAGCATGGCAGATAATGTAGTCACTCAGACTGCACCTCTCTCTAAAGCTGTTATGGATGTAATTTTGGAAGCCAAGGACGCCCAGCACTAGGAAATCTTATGCAGAAAAATGGAAGAGATTCTGTGCTTGGAACCAGGCACAAGGGCTCGACCCACTGGTCCCTAATATACCTCAGATTTTGCAATACCTAACTGAGATGTTGGACAAAGGCCTATCTTTTTCATCTATTAAAATCCATGCCTCTGCCATTTCATTACAATACGGATCCTCCTATTTTTTCACATCCTCTACTACGACAGTACCTCAGAGGGGCAAAGAATATAGCACCCCCTAGAAGAGCACCAGTACCTACTTGGGACCTTAATTTTGTTTTAGAAAAACTAATACTGCCTCCATTTGAACCAGCCGGCACAGCTGATCTAAAATTCTTGTCATGGAAAACTGCTCTGCTCCTAGCAATAACTTCAGCAAGAAAGAGTGTTAGTTACAGGCATTGATGGCCGTGCAACCTTTCCTCATTTTTCATCAGGACAGGGTTTCTCTTAGGACAAACCCAACATTCATGCCAGAAGTGGTCTCCAATGTGGCCTTACACCATACCATTCATTTACCTACTTTCTGCCCAAATCCCCAGAATAAAGGGGAAAGACTTCTACACGCTTTGGATATACACAGGCAGCTACAGTTTTACTTGGACAAAACAAAAGCTTTCAGAAAAACTGAGCAACTGTTTGTAGCTTATGCTGCAGGATCACAAGGAAGGCCTGTTACAAAACAGACAGAAATGGATAGGACACTGCTTCCGCTGCTGTTATGCACAACATGGCAAATCTGTGCCTAAGGGCATTAGGCCTCATTCTACCAGAGCAGCAGCCACTTCAGCAACTTTCCTCAGAGGGGTACCAACCAAAGACATATTAGAAGCTGCAACCTGGAGCTCAGTGCATACTTTCACCAAGCACTACCACTTACCCCTCTATTCTAAATCCAGAGCAGGCTTTGCCACTGCAGTTCTGCAGGGCTTGTTAGCCTCACCAAGTCCAATTTAGACCCAGCCACCTAACCTCAGCTTTGGGATTCTACCCAAGTGTAATGACTGCAATAGTGAAACACGATGAACATAGTACAATTATGTACCTACCATAAATGTAGATGTTGGAGTGTATTCACTGTTGCAGTCCAGGTTACCCACCCACCATCCCCCCCTTTTTTTTCACTGCTGGGACTTTTTATGTACTTCTCATCTTTATACTACCTAGGTGGTATATTTGCTTGTAGATGAAGGAAATGTTTATAGTCATATATGCATGTTTTTTGGCATAATTGTATCTTTCCAGCCTTCCTATCTGGGGGCACCTGACATCTTGGGCAAGAAAAACTGAAGAAAATGGTGTCTGTTGCAACTTTTATACCCCTGGCGCACTGACGTCAGGGAAGAGGCGACAGCAACCGACGCCGGACCAAGACTTTGGAACTCGGGCCGACTGCGGGTCACCTGTCAGCAGGATAACCCAAGTGTAATGACTGCAACAGTGAATACACTCTAACATCTGCATTTATGGTAGGTACACAACTGTACTTTCTGGCTAAGAATGTTTCTTTTTATCTGTTTAAGGAAGAAATTTGTTCAAATCTTTGGTTTGAAATGCTTGACAAGTCGAATACTGTTCGGGGGTTCAGTTTTAAGAGGACTGTAATGCCAGCTGGCTGTGCATTGAGACATTAAGGACTTGGCTGCTTAAGTAAAGAAAGCTTACTTGGCAAGTTAAGTGAATTGCAAAGTTCGGCACACGAAGTGCCATCATTTTTGAGATTTTGCTTAGTATCGTGGAGTTGTATCCCTACTAACGAACCAAATTGGATAGAAAAACAATTTATAACCAAACTAAATCTACAGTGAGCAAAAAAAAAAAAAAAAAAAAAAAAAACTGTTCATACCATGTCTACAGTTGGAGGGGGTTGGCTTTATTGTCCTGAATGCACCACAAAAGACAGTCATAGGCATTCAGAAAATGTCCTGTAACTGAAACACTGGTACGTCCTTGGCCAACACTACGGGAGGTGTAGGGTATTACCCATTGGAGGCTGTAGCTTACCTGGGACTTGACCTTTTTACCCTTTTATAACTACAAGGGGGACTGTACAACACTTGTTAAAACCCAGTTAAAGTCTTAAAACTACACTTAGAGACTGACATACTTTCTTATACTATCCCTCTCCTGACTTCACTGCTTTTCATTTACATTCTCTTATTTTTATTGCTGTTTGCACAGTTGTTAATTATTTTTCAGGGTACCGATCTATACTCTTGCTAATTAAATAGTTTTCCTTTTGTTTATTCTATACATATTGTTTTAGGCCAGTTTTACTGTAAATATAAGTAAACATTTTACTTGAAACTTTGCTCTCAGTGCCTCACTGAAACGTGACTATTTTGGCCAGATCTGAGTGTCCTTTTTAACAAAATGAAATAAAGTAAAAAAAAATGTATCCATTTGGAAAACGAAGACGACTTGTATGATTTGTGAGTGTGGATCTTGTTCAAAAAAATTTCCCTTTAAAATATTCTGCAGCAATAATTTTTTCAGCAGTTTCATTCTTGTGGAAAGAGTTTAATACACATTTGTTTAAAAAAATTACCAATATGTACCAATTTTAAGAACATGTTTTTTATTCGTTGTAGTCAACCACATGGTTATAGCAGATGGTTTTCAGATATGCTTGACTTGTTTCATGCTGCTGAATACAATCAGACTTCAGTAGAAAGATTTTTTTGTTGATTTTTTTTTTTTTTTTTTGAAAATGTGTGCCCATTGCAGTAGCTAAAGTACATATCTGTAAAATTCATTTACCTTTGCCACATTTTGCATTTACTTTCTGATCAGAGTTGTATAATTTGCTGCAGAGCTGTAACAATTTTGAGTGAGATAAAGTTGCATTATTTTTCCCCCATTTTTATGCCTGTCACAGCTGACTTCATGCTCCTCCACTGCTAACTCCGTAATAATTCCCCTTGGGTCCGTAAACCATGGTATGCCCCCCTCCCCTCTATGACCCACAACAAGAGGCTTTCTCTTCTCTAAGAGATGTTACACTGACTATGATTTATGAGGGAATTTGTTACTATTGGGTTCTGTAATTATGAATTACAGTATTTTGAGGCAGAGAATGTGAATAGGTGAGGTTGAAAGTTCTTATACTTGGTGGTACAGATGCAGAGAAGGTGTATGGGTTTAAAATCTCCAAATTTTAATTTGTTAATTCATAACTTTAAGCGACTATCCATCCACCCTCATCCCCTTTTCTCCCATTTTTACACATTGGGTCAGTGTGTCACTTCAGCAGTGACAATTATCTAGAGCAGAGATTTAGACTGCTGGGTGCTTCGCCCTGCTGTGGTAGTTCATCCACATCACACACATGCACGCACACACTCACCTGTGGCCAATTTAGTGTGTCCAGTCCACCTACTGCATGTCTTTGGAATGTGGGAGGAAACCGGAGAATCCGGAGGAAACTCGTGTAAACACAGGGAGGACATGCAGACTCTGCATTCCTGTTCAGCTACTGCACAGGTGAAAACCCCAGCACTGCAGTCCATCTACCCCCCCCCCCCCCCCGACATCACTCTCTCTTAATCCTGTTCCAAGCTGCAAGACTTTTCTCCTCCAAGAAATCTGGTATTCCTGGCTAAGTGTTCCATTCTGGTACTCTTTGGGAATAGTGTGTGTGTGTGTGTGTGTGTGTGTGTGTGTGTGTGTGTGTGTGTGTGTGTGTGGGGTGGCATGTGACAGTTTTTACATGTTGGAGCATGTAAAAAGAAAGTTTGGAGATAATCCTATCTGTCACATTAGAATTCTGTGGTGTATAACCCTGTTTCTTGACACTTTAGATTGGTCATTTTGGAGGGTGAGGAGTGTAGTAGAGGTGGTTAGATGTGCATCGTCTGCAAAGGGGTGTAAAGGTTTTTTACTAGAGCTGAAAGAGACTTAAATCCCAGAGCATGCTTGTCAGCTTGCTCTATATTTATATGCTTTGCTTAGGCTTGGGGAACCTGTCAAATGATGTGCTCAGAGAGACTGCGTTTGGTGTTTTGAAGCGGTTGTTAGGATGGCGCTGTGGTGCTGCTGTAGCGTTGTCGCTTCACAGCAAGAGGTTCTCTAGTTTGATTCTCGGCTGGGGTGCCTTCTGTGTGGAGTCTGCATGTCCTCCCTGCATTCATGTGGGTTTCCTCTCTGTGCTCTGGTTTCCTCCTACGCTACAAAGACGTGTGTCTGGAGTGTTTTTCCCTGGGCCTCCGCTGAAAATTGGCTTTGTTCCAAGTCAGACTTTCCCAGCAAACAAATGTTAAATAATTAATTTACGGGGTGGGCTGTACAGTTCATTAACAGCCTGATAAACTTTCCTTAAACCACATAACTGTAGGGCAGATACTAAGATAGCATCATGTTTATGGAGGGGTAGTGAAAGGGGAATGTTAAAAATGAACATGGCATGAATTGTTTTCAGATGGGATGTAAAAGCATGGAACATTTATTTATTATTTACTTACTTATTTTTAAATCAAAATGGTGCTTGCTAGAACGGATAGTTTTTATGTTTGGTTGAGAAATACTGGAAGGGTTGGTAGCTGTCCTTGTTGGTTAAGGGTAGAGGGTGAGTGGCACAACAGGTAGAAGAGGGAGACGTGCATCTGAGATTTAAAACAAACAGAAAAATTCATTAGTTAGTCTCAGTTTGACATAGGTTTGGATACTGCCAGTTTAGTGCTTTAGCTGTGTTCATGAATATTATAGTAAAGATTAGTAAATGTTTGTGTTTCAATATAATTACGTGGATGTAGTTTTGTTTTTTAAAGGTAATGCTGCTGTTGAATCATAATACCCTTACAGAACTCACGGCTTTATTTCCCCGTTTTATTAAAAACACGCACACATTGTTCCAATGTCTAATTATACTAATGGCACAGCAGCCAAGTACTTCTTGAGAGGTTTATGTAGTTTTGTAGCAAAATTGCTCCACCTTGTAATGTCTAAAACATTAGTTAATTGCATATTGAAGTCTGCCTGCTTGTCACAGAAGACCTTTTTTTCCTGCTCTGCCAGTTGTGTACCACATAATGCACAAGTTCAGATTAGATAAATGATCCTAATTAAACTGGTTTTGACAGCGCTATTAATTAGCATAGAGCTGTGGATGTGGACGTTTTTGTCGCCCCCCCCCCTCATCACCGGAGGCAGTTACGTCCATTAACATCAGCCAGCATTGTGCTTACTATTGTCATTAAGAATAGCCCTTCACTAGTGACTCTCCTGGCCTTTGCAGTTTACAGAACATTAGTCAGGAATACTTCCCATTCCCCTAGCTAGTGTTAACCTTGAAATGGTAAACGCGTGATGCTTTATTTTTCATTTGAACTTAGTTTGGTGACATTAAAGAGAGGAGTGTTTTATAGTCTGCTGTGCGAATGTAAAAGCTTTCAAATTTGAGAAATCCTTCATAATTTCCTTGTGTAGTGCTTGATTCTGGTTGGCCCAGCCGCTAGTGCGTTAGCTGAAGACATACTGTGTTATTCCTTTGTCTGTAGTGTTGATATTACATCTCTAGCGTCCTCTTTTGAAAGTGTGCTCACATAATCTTCAAATAAATTAAACCATTATTTAAGGCATTAAGCAAATTCCCTTTTATATACTATTTTTGTTTTTATAAATACTATTGTTATACTGTCCTGCTGCATAGCGTTATTAGGCCAGACATTTTGAGAACTTTTATTAAATGCAGAGTTTTGGAATTGCACATGTAGCCATGTTGAATGGTATTTTATTACTTAAGAAAATGACTGTCCCATTTAACATAAAGATTCACAGTGTATATATTTAGGATAACAAATGAAAGTGTGAGCAAAGGCATTTGACTGCCTTATGCACTGTGCTGTTTTTTATTTTTTATGTGTGTTTGTGTCAGAATTGAATTAACTGCTGAACATGGGTGCAGTACAGGGGTGATGGTACAATAATTTAAATGTCTTACTTCTGCAAAAGACCTTGTTCACAGAAAACAAACTTGCATAGTAAATGTCTGGTGTCTAAGAAGTTTTTCTTATGGATGTTCTTCATTCCACATTGCTGCAGTCCTAACTACTGGGGTAGTCCGCTGTCCAGTCGGCCCGAATACCAAAGTGTATGGCTGACGTCGGTCACGGCGCATTAGACTGACGTCAGTACGTCAGGGTACTAATGCGCATGACCGACGTCATATCCTCAGTCTTTTTTGCCGCATGGTCCGATGCAGAAGCAGTTTTTGCGAGTGCAGGTTGGCGTTCTGAAAGTTTCTGAAGTCAGAGTTTCAGACCGAATCAAAGTTGGCTAAGTACCCCGTTGGGGAATATTTTGTTTTTTTCTTGCCTCAGTATTTAACCGGATGTCAGAAAAAGTGAATAACTGTATTTCTTGTGGGAAACAGATACCTCATAGGGAATGTCCTTCATGGATGCATCTGCAGTCATAACAAGTGGGTTGTCCTGTCGTCAGGCAGCCCTGCAGTCGGCCGGATTCCAAAGTCCGGGTCCGGCTTCGGCTGATGTCGCACTCCACCCGACGTCATCTCTGTTGGTCTTCGGGTATATAAGCATCAGCCGACGCCATTTTCCTCAGTCTTTCTTGCCGTGGCAAGCAGAAGCTGTTCGCAAGTGCCGGTCGGTCGGATCCAGAGATTACTTCTACCGAATACTACTTGAAGACTTCTAAAGCTAAGTACCCGTTGGGGACTCTTTCTTGCCTCAGCCGATGTCAGAAAAAGTTAACAATTGTTTAACCTGTGGGAAACAAATACCTCATAAAGATTTCCACTCTTACTGTCTGCCTTGTTTAGGCCCAGCCCACGACGTAGCAGCCTGTTCGGCCTGTGCCTCTTTCAACCGACGAAAGCTTAGGCGTCGGTCGGAGTTTGCAGAACAGTTTTTCGGTTCTGATTTTGCGTACATTATGCCGTCGGATCCTCCGACTACCCAATCTACCAAAAAACGCAAAGATAAAGACCGACACTCGCGGTCCGCGGTTTCGGCCGAAACCACGGTAAAGCAAACCGCGAGTGTCTCGGTTTCGGCCGAAACCGAGAAAACTGATCAAAGTACAGCTGAACCTATTCTTACAACTGAGGCCCCTGTTACAACTCTTGAATCGACCTCAGAAATTTTACCCACTACGGTGGTTGACTTATCAGACACCATCCCCTTGGATGTCTCTACCCCAGCACGTGGTGCTGCTAGGCCTCCAGCAGCCATGTCCATTAAGGCCTTCGCCAGGGCTAAAGCAGCCAAGACTACTAAAACAGTGCCTGTTAAACCCCCCACATCCAGGCCCTCTTCTAGTTCTCAAATGCTTTCTTTGGCAGAAGATTTAATTTCTTTAATTAGAGGATCTCAATCTCACCCAGACAGGGCCTCTCAGCCCCCAGAGAAGAGACCTAGGGCAAAGCCCCCTGAGCCAGTGTCTTCTGATGATTCTGCTGATGAATCAGACATAACTGACCAGCCAGAGGCTCCCTTCTCCAATTTTGAAGATTCTGATGCTGAAGAATCCATTCCAGCTGCTTCCCCACCAGAAGAATTCTCCTTTGGGGAAACCTTGCATGCCATGCGAGAACAGTTCCAATGGCAGCAACAGGATTTTTCAGACTCCAGAAAAAGACCTAGGACCTTTCTGCACCTCCCACAACACAGGCCCTTAGCTATACCTCCTGTTCTCTCTGTGGTGGATGATGCTTTCAATGATGTTTGCTCCGCTCCAGATTCTTTACCCCCAGCCCCTGCCAAACCAGACAGATTTTACAGGGTGCCAGATACTCATCACCACCTTTACAAGGCCCCACTTGCAGACCCAGAAACTATATCCCAGGGTCCCAAGGCAGTAGCCGCGACCACAGCTAAAAACCCTATTCCTTCTGAAAGGGAAGCAAGGTCATTAGACAGATGGGGTAAAAGGTCTACACTTCAGCTACTCTCTCAGCTAGAGCTTTAAACTGTCAGTTTCACATGATACAATACCAAGAGTTTATGCTTGATCAGTTAACTAAAAAACTAACCACTGATGAATCTCTTGATAAGAAATATGTATTAGAGATGGTAAATAACATACAACAGGTTAGCAACCATTCCTTAAAATGTGGCTATGATGCACTGGAGGCTTCATTTAGATTAGCCATGACAGGCACAGTGATCAGAAGGCATGCATGGCTAAAGGAACAAGCTTTACCGGATCATGTTAAAGCTAAGTTGCTAGATGCTCCTATGGACAAGACAAGTTTGTTTGGTACACCTGCCCAGCAGGTTATGAAGAAAATGGAAGAGAAGGCAAAATCTGTTCAAACTGTTAAAGATTTCTTGCAGGTTCAACCCCAAGGTTTAGCAGGAACTGGCCTGCCAAAATTGGTCCTTTCCTGACTCCACAAAATTTCAAAGGGGCAGGAATAGGCGTTCCAGAGGCAGAAACCAATCCAGAGGAGGTGCCTACAGAGGACGACAGTGGCAAGGTAACAACAGAGGCACAGACACAGCCACTGCCACTACATCAGCACAACCACAGTGACTTAATCCTAAATCCGCCTACCAGGGAACAAATAGCAGCTCCTCTAGGCGGAAAGTTAACCTTATTTTCAAAGAACTGGCACTACATAACAAAAGACAAGTGGATTTTACAAACCATAGATCAAGGTTACCGGTTTCACTTCCACACTTTACCAGTCAAAGAGGAATGCCAAATCTACCTCCAAATCAAAAACAGAGGCTCTACGCCAGATAATGGAGTTAGCAAACATGAGAGCTGTGGAAAGAGTGCCAACAGCAGAACAAGGAAAGGGTTCTATTCCAGACTATTCCTAGTTCCAAGAAAGGAAAAAGTTGGAGACCAATTCTCGACCTGTCCACCTTAAATACATACATCATTGTCCCAAAATTCAAAATGCTGACCCTACAGCAACTTCTTCCCATGCTGGGCAAGGAGTCTTGGCTGGTAACTCTAGATCTCAAGGAGGCATACCTGCACGTCCCCATTCGACCAATCTGCAGAAGATACCTCAGATTTCTTGCAGGATCAGAGCACTATCAATTCTCAGCATTGCCCTTTGGCTTATCTACTGCCCAGAGTATTCACAAAATGCCTGGCATCAGTAATCGCCCATTGCAGACTACAGGAATTCAAATTTACCCATACCTGGACGACTGCCTGCTACAAGGGGACAACAAAAGCAAGCTGACAACAGATTTACAAAGGGTCATTTACTTGCTACAAGGACTGGGATACACAGTCAATTTACAAAAGTCAAGGCTGATACCATCCCAAACAAGGACATTCTTGGGCGGAATTGGACACAGTACAACAAATGGCATTCCTGACTACAGAAAAACAAAAGAACTTCCTCTTTACTTCTTGGCACTAACAAAACTGAACAAGTTAACAGCAAGAAAAGTTCTGCAGGCCTTGGGCTTCATGGCATCATGCATAATCTTGGTCCCATTTGCCAGACTACATATGAGGAAACTACAGTGGTACCTAAAGAATTTATGGTCCCAACACAGACACAGTCTAGAAACAGAAATCCCACTAATTCCATGCTTAAAACAGGAGTTCCTATGGTGGGCTCAGGCATGCCAGTCAAACCCAGGCCTACCCTTTCGCAGATGTCAACCAAGCCAGACCATCACAACAGGCGCTTCAGACCTAGGATGGGGGCCCACATGCTGGACAAATGCGTGCAAGGATTGTGGACACAGGATCAACTTCACCTGCACATCAATCTAAAAGAAATGCTGGCAGTAAAACTGGCAATCCAAAAGTTCAAACCATTTCTCAAAGAGGGCCAGTTGATGATAAGGACAGACAACACCACAGTCATGTGGTACATCAACAAACAGGGAGGCACTCATTCATACCCCTATGCAGAATGACCTTGGAGCTGTGGACCCTGGCACTCAGCTACAACATTCAGTTACAGGCAATATTTGTACCGGGAAAGACAATACTCTAGCAGACATATTAAGCAGAACCACTTGGATGCCCACGAATGGAAGCTGCACCGGACATCTTCAAGACCATCTCAAAGAAATGGGGAATGCCACAGATAGACCTATTCGCATCACCTCTCAATCACCAGCTCAAAAATTCTGCACAAGGACATTCCACCCACTAGCATGGAAAGTGGACTCACTCTCCTTCAACTGGAAAGGCCTAACAGCATATGCATTCCCACCTCTTCCTTTGATACACAAGGTACTACTAAAAATCAAGGAAGAACGTCCAAGGATAATCCTGATAGCTCCAAACTGGCCAAGACAACACTGGTACCCACTACTGAAGAGCATGTCTCGAACAATATGTGGCCAATACCCTGATGCCTTTGATGTTAACTCAGAACAACTACAGCATCATACATCCAAACCTAAAACGCTGCAACTGACTGCATGGAACATCACATAGCAGCAGCTAATCCAGAACTTTCCCAAAGAGTTAAAGACATTATTCTTGAAGCACGCAGACCTTCAACAAGAAGGAACTATGCTGGAAAATGGAAAAGGTTTGTCATTTGGAGTACGGAAAGAGGAAAAGATGTGTCAAACATAGATATACCTAACATTCTGGAGTATCTGGCGAACTTCTTCATTCAGGCCTGTCCTACTCCTCCATCAAGATACATGCATCAGCTATTTCAGCAGAATACAGCTTTGATCCACCTGTTTTTCACCCTTTGCTCAGGCAGTTCCTCAGAGGAATCAAGAATGTAAAACCTCCAAGGAAACCACCATTACCAGCTTGGGATTTAAACTTTGTGCTAGAAAAGTTGACACTATCACCCTTTGAACCAGCAGCAACAGCAGACCTACAACACCTGTCATGGAAAACTGCTTTCCTACTAGCAATTACTTCAGCAAGGAGGGTTTCAGAACTACAGGCCTTAATGGCAGTGCAACCCTTCCTAATCTTCCACCAAGATAGAGTGTCCATGAGGACTAATCCTACATTTATGCCCAAGGTGGTATCCAGAGTGTCTTTAAACCAGGCAATCCACCTACCTACCTTCTTTCCCAACCCACAAAACAGAGGGAAAGAATACTGCATACCTTGGATGTACATAGACAGCTACGCTACTACTTGGACAGAACAAAAATAGCAGAAAGACTGACCAACTTTTGTAGCCTATGCAACAGGAAGGGAAGGAAAAGCTATTTCCAAACAGACAATCTCCAAATGGATAGGAAATTGCATACGATACTGTTACTCCTTCCATGGAAAACCAATTCCACAGAACATAAGACCTCATTCTACAAGGGCAACAGCCACTACCACAGCCTTCTTACGAGGAGTGGCAACCAAAGACATTATTGAGGCGGCTACTTGGACCTCCGTGCATACATTTGCCAAGCATTATAATTTGCCTCTATATTCCAGATCCCGAGCAGGGTTTGCCACTGCTGTACTGCAAGGGATCCTAAACACACCATAATCTACTTTTATCCTCCTCCCTAGTTGGCTATGGTATTCTACCCACTTGTTATGACTGCAGATGCATCCATGAAGGACATAGTACAGTTTTGTACCTACCATAAATGTAGATGTCCGAACTGGATAGCATCTGCAGTCAGGATTACCCTCCCTCCTTCCCCTCTGTGGTACTCCTAGGGTGTTTACCCTCCTAATAGCTAGTTGTTGGGGGGGAGTCTTTTATGGTGTATTTGTTTGTATATATGTACATATATGCTTATTGTTGTGTTTACCTCTATCTATTTGGAAACATTGGCATCTATCCAAATTTTAGCCTGCAAGAGGGCTACTGGCATCTGGGGCAAGAAACACTGAGGAAAATGGCGTCGGCTGATGCTTATATACCCGAAGACCAACAGAGATGACGTCGGGTGGAGTGCGACATCAGCCGAAGCCGGACCCGGACTTTGGAATCCGGCCGACTGCAGGGCTGCCTGACGACAGGACAACCCACTTGTTATGACTGCAGATGCTATCCAGTTCGGACATCTACATTTATGGTAGGTACAAAACTGTACTTTACCATACTTTGTGTATACCTTGTTTAGGGCCTGAGCACGACGTTGTTGGATGCCGCTCTTGTGCTAGATTTAACAAACGCACTATTAAGAGAAGGTTAGACTGTGCCAGATTAGTGTTTGGGAAGTGTTGTAATTATAAAATGCCGTCGGATGCTCCGACGCCCGCTTCAGCCAAAAAGCGCAAGGACAAAGCAGGGAAGCCTAGAATGGAAGAACCGACAGTCCCGGACGTCGGTTCTTTAGAAGGCTCAGTGGAGCCGGAGGTTCTGCCAGGAGTTTCTTTGGAGTCTCAGGGAGAGACTTTACTGTTACAGGATGTGTCCTCTCAGGAAGTAGGCCAGGCTGAAGGGGCTTCTCAGGTGGCTGTTCTTCCCTCTCTTCCTAAGGTGGTTAAGGCCTCGCCTTCTGTTTCTAAGGCTTCTTTACGAGGCAGGCCTACTTTAGCTTCAGTGGGGGTTTCTCCGAGTGTTTCAGGGTCTTTGCCTAAGAAGCATATGCTAAAAATGGCAGAGGATTTGATTACAATGATTAGAGGTTCTATGCCCCCTCCTGATAAGAGGCCTAGGGTGGAACCTGAGTTTGAGAGTTTTGAGCAATGTTCGGAGGCTTCTGAGTCTTCGGCTGAAGACTTGCAGGAGTATCCTCCTTATTCTGATTCTGATGTGGATGATTCTACTCCTTCAGCTTCGCCTCCTGAGGATTTTTCTTTTCAGAGACTCTGCATTCCATGAGGGAGCATTTTAAATGGGAAGGTCAAGATTTCTCTGATTCCAGGAAGAGGCTTAGAGAATTCTTGTTTTACCCCAGCATAGGCCTTTAGCTATACCTCCTGTTCTGAATGTGGTAGAAGATGTTTTGCAGAGGCTTCACTAAATCCTGATTCTTTGCCTCCTGCCCCAGTTAAACCGGA
This sequence comes from Protopterus annectens, assembly GCF_019279795.1. Lineage (NCBI taxonomy): Eukaryota > Metazoa > Chordata > Ceratodontiformes > Protopteridae > Protopterus > Protopterus annectens. The sequence goes on along the minus strand of NC_056725.1, from coordinate 938,471,007 downwards.
TAGGTACTATAGGGTGCCTGACACCCATAAGTATCTTTTAAGAGTCCTAGGGCAGACCCAGAAACTGTCTCTCAGGGGCCTAAAGGTGTGAAGGCTTCTGTGGTTAAAAATCCTGTTCCTCCTGATAAAGAGGCAAGGGCTTTGGATAGATGGGGAAAGAAAGTGTACACTTCTTCCACTTTAGCCATGAGGCGTTGAATTGTCAGTTTCATATGTTAAAATATCAGAATTATCTCCTTTCACAATTGAAGTCTAAGGTGGATGCTCTGGCTGAAGGTATTGAGTGTAAAGAGTTGCAGGATTTAGTTCATGTTTCTGAACAAGTGGGAAAGCATTCCTTACAGTGTGGTTTTGATGCTGTGCAGGCCTCCTCGAGGGTGGCTGCCACTGGTTCTGTTCTTCGTGGCACGCCTGGTTGAGAGATCAGAACTTAGCTGAGCATGTTAAGACAAGGATTTTGGATGCTCCTTTACAGTCTGATGTGTTGTTTGGTTCGCCTGTGGAAGCAGTTTTAAAGAAAATGGAGGACAAGGCTAAGTCTATGCAAACTGTTAAGGATTTTTTGCAGGTGCAGCCTCCGAAGTTTAGTAGAAATTGGCCTACTAAGGGGTGGACTTATCCTGCTTATGATTCCCAGTCTAGGGGTAGTTCTAGACGTGGTAGGGGCAGAGCTCAAGGTTCTTTTAGGCCTAGGACAGGGAGTTCACCTGCTCAGACTTCTGGTGAGGGCAGGGGTCAGTCCTTTCGTAAGCAGACCCAATGACCTGCCGTTTCAGCTGCCAGTACATTCTCGCCTGGCAGCACCTCTGGGAGGAAGGCTGTCTCTTTTCAAAGAAAATTGGGATTTAATTACCCAAGACAGATGGGTTCTGGATATCATTCACCACGGTTACAGGTTTTATTTCCATACCTTGCCTCCTTTCAAAGGCATGCCAGACATTCCTCCTCTACAAAGAACAGAGGCTCACAAGCAAATTTCTCTGTTGCTCCAAATAGGGGCCATTCAGTCAGTTCCTGTGCCAGAAAGGGGCCTAGGATTTTATTCTCGCCTGTTCCTAGTACCAAAGAAGGGGAACACGTGGAGACCAATTCTGGATTTATCTATCCTCAACACTTATCTGGACATTCCCAAGTTCAAAATGTTGACGTTACAACAGCTTTTACCTCTGCTGGGCAAAGATCACTGGATGGTAACTTTAGATCTCAGGGAAGCTTACCTTCATGTGCCTATAAGACTAGGTTGCAGGAAGTATCTGCGTTTTCGAGCCGGAAATTCTCATTATCAGTTCTCTGCATTGCCCTTTGGCCTATCTACTGCGCCCAGAGTATTCACAAAGGTTCTGGCTCCAGTGATAGCTTACTTCAGGCTAAAAGGAATTCAAATCTATCCTTACTTGGACGACTGCCTGATTCTGGCTCAAGAAAAGGAAGACCTTTTACAGCATTTGGAATATGTCATAGCAGTGCTAAGATGCCTAGGGTATTCTGTGAACGAAATAAAGTCCAGTCTAGTACCCTCTCAAGACATGTGCTTTCTGGGTGTGAGACTGAATACAGCAGCCCAGATGGCCTTTTTAACCCCGGACAAACAACAGAATCTTTCCAGTTACTTCCATCAACTATCTCTTCAGTCCGGGCTGACTGCAAGGACAGTCCTTCAAGCCTTAGGGTTCATGGCATCTTGTATTCTGGTGCTTCCCAATGCCAAACTGCATATGAGGAAGCTACAATGGTATCTCAAAATCTATGGACACAGCACTGCCAGGATTTGGACACTGTCATTCAAATAATACCTTGCATTCAAAAGGAATTTTTGTGGTGGGCTCAGGAATGTCACCTAAACAAGGGACTCTCTGTGACCCGGCCAGAGGCGAGTCAGATTCTAACGACAGATGCCTCAGACATTGCTTGGGGAGCTCATCTAAATGGAAAGTGGATACAAGACAAGTGGCCTGCCAGACTACAGCATCTACATATCAACATGAAAGAGATGTTAGCAGTCCAGTTTGCATTAATGGCTTTCAAGGAGTTACTTCTTCCAGGGCAGGTGTTGATTCTAACAGACAACACAACTGTCATGTGGTACATCAACAAACAAGGGGGAACACATTCTTACCCATTGTGCAGGCAAGCAATGATTTTATGGGAGACTGCGCTCAGCTTGCAACTAACTCTTCAGGCAAGGTTTCTGCCGGGAGCACAGAACTCCTTAGCAGATGTGTTAAGCAGACAAATCATGGATCCCCACGAGTGGAAACTGGATCTTCATGTATTTCAAAATTGACAGTGTCATGGGGAACTCCAGACATAGATCTGTTCGCTTCTCCACTAAACCACCAGCTGCCAAAGTTTTGCACGAAGGGATTTCATCTAACAGCTTGGAAAGTGGATGCTCTTTCTTTCAGTTGGAAAAATCTTCATGTGTATGCTTTTCCACCTCTGCCTCTTCTCCCAAAGGTGCTTCTAAAGGTCAGACAAGACAAGCCAAGGATGATTTTAATAGCTCCAGATTGGCCTCGGCAGCACTGGTACCCATTATTGAGGAGTCTGGTAAGGAAGCCTCCATGGCCTTTACCCTTGATTCCACACCTGTTGTCTCAGAGGGACGGTCATCTGCTCAATGTCAAGCTTCACTCTCTTCATCTAACAGCCTGGCATATTCTGTTTTGAAAGACAGCAGGTCTCAGCTTCCTCAACAAGTTTTAAATGTGATTATGGAAGCCAGAAGACCTAGTACAAGGAAAGTGTCATGAAAAATGGAAGAGATTTTTATTTTGGACTGCAGCAAAGAATTTGGAGATTTCTGAGCCTAATTTGAGTGTGGCTCTTCAATATCTTACTGAGTTATTGGACAAAGGTTTGTCTTTCTCTTCCATTAAGATTCATGCTGCAGCAATTTCAGCTCACTATGATTGTGACCCACCATTGTTTTCACATCCTTTGTTCAAGCAATTTCTTAGAGGGCAAAGAATATAAGACCCCCACGTAGAGCTCCTACTCCTGCTTGGGATCTCAATTTTGTGTTGGAGAAACTTACTCTACAACCTTTTGAGCCTCGGCTACTGCTGAACTGAAATACTTGTCATGGAAGACTGCTTTTTGTTGGCCATTACTTCTGCAAGAAGGGTTTCTGAGTTACAGGCCCTTATGGCGGTTGAGCCTTTTGATTTTTCATAAGGATAGGGTATCATTACGTACTAATCCTTCCTTTATGCCTAAGGTGGTTTCTAGTGTGGCTTTAAACCAAACTATTCATTTGCCTACTTTCTATGCAGATCCCCAAAATAAAGGGGAAAAGATTTTGCACACTTTAGATGTACACAGGCAATTGCGTTATTATTTAAGCAGAACTAAGGATTTTAGGCAGTCTCAGCAGTTGTTTGTTTCTTTTGCTTTGAGTTCGCAGGGCAAGCCTGTGTCAAAACAAACTATTTCTAGGTGGATTGGGTTTTGCATTGCATTTTGTTATTCCCTTCATGGTAAGGAGATTCCAGCTGGGATTAGGCCTCATTCCACTAGGGCTACTGCCACTTCAACAGCATTTCTAAGGGGGGTGGCAACTAAGGATATTCTGGAGGCAGCTACTTGGAGTTCAGTGCATACTTTCTCTAAGCATTACCACCTTCCTCTCTATTCTAAGTCTAGGGCTGGTTTTGCCACAGCTATTTTGCAAGGCATATTATCAGCTCCTGCTTCCTTATGATTTGCCAGCCTCCCTTACCTCTGCTTTGGGATTCTACCCAATAGTTAGGACTGCAGCAATGTGGAATGAAGAACATAGTACAGTTTTGTACCTACCATAAATGTAGATGTTCGAGGATCCACATTGCTGCAGTCCAATTTACCCTCCCTCCTTCCCCTCTGTGTTTAGGGGTGGTTGTGTAGGTGAGGTTATGTTCTGGTACCTTTGTATATATTGTATATATTTTTGGTGCAGGTATGTTTGGTGTTTTTGGTTTTGGCCTTGTCTTTTTAGGGTCTTCTGACATCTGGGGCAAGAAAAGACTGAGGATATGACGTCGGTCATGCGCATTAGTACCCTGACGTACTGACATCAGTCTAATGCGCCGTGACCGACGTCAGCCATATACTTTGGTATTCGGGCCGACTGGACAGCGGACTACCCCAATAGTTAGGACTGCAGCAATGTGGATCCTCGAACATCTACATTTATGGTAGGTACAAAACTGTACTTTTGTCCACAGAGCTTTAAAAAATTTAGTTTCAGAAGGTTGGCTAGAAGTGAACATCTGCAGACGTGACCTTTGTCAGTAATAAACAGTTGCTCATGGGTGAGACGTTTGATTCAAGCATGCACAATATGATTAATTTGTGCATCTACCAGTATTTTAGCAGGTGTGGTTTGCCATCTTTAAGAGAAGTCTGAAATATAATTGTGCACTGCTATGCATTCTAGTAAGAAAGTTCTCACTGTGTGATACCTTAAACCTCCTTTTATAGAGGCCCATGGGATTTATGCAAATGACGCCTTAAGGACATCGTGTTTCAGCTTTATGGCTTCTGAATATCAGTGACTTTTTTTTATTATTTTTTCTAAGTCTTTATGGGTTCATTCAGGCCAATAAAGTCAAACCCCACTAGCTGTGGACGTGCATGTTCCAACTTTATGGCCTCGTCAGCACAGCATAAGTGGACTGTTAAGCTGTATTTTTTTAGAAATACAGGATGTTCTTCGTGTTTCACTGTTCCATTCCTGAGTTGTGGGATTTCCTGCTGTGAAAGCCCATAGCAACCCCGACTACCAGAGAAAATTCTTTCCTTCTCCTAAGGCTGGTGGGTGCCCTTACTAATGTCAGTACACTTGGGTATATATATAGGGAGCTAGCCTACATCATGAAATCAGTCTTTTCTTGCATTGAAGTCTGAAGCATTGTTTCAGTGCATCGGTCGATCTGCACCAGAGATAAGTCATTGGAAAGATAAGTACTCTGTTGGGGAGCTCCTTTCTTTTGTTTTAAATACTTGGCACGTAAAATAAGTAATTGTCTCTGCTGTGGTAAGCAAATCCCACACAGTGACTTCCACTCGCTTTATGTCACCTGCTTGATTAAGCGCAGATTACGACGTCCCTAGTTTATGCTTTTGTGCCCACTTTAATTGTAGGGCGATCAGATGTAGGGCCGAGATTTTGGCTTGGTTCCTCAGTCTTGAATCTTCCCATCAGCATCCGATGGCATCCGCCGGACATTCGGAGGTTGAGCAGCCTAGACATGAGGGGAAAAAGATGAGAGACCTAAATTTAGGCCCTCTGAAGGCAACCATTCTCAGTCTGTTTCTCCATCCAGGCTTGTGATTGTTGAAGAAGGTGAGGTGCTTTCACAGCCCCCTTCTGTCTGATGAAGTGGTGGCTCAGGCCAATTTTGAGACCCATTCAGAGTCTGACATGCTGTCTGATCCCTTTGCTTCTGCATAGGCACTTGCTTTCAGCTTGTCCGTTGGTTCTGGGGCCGCTCTGCAGGCCTTGGCTTCCGAAAAGCACTCTTCCCATTGACTTTACTTTGTGTCTTCAGCTTACACTGGTTCATCTTTCATCTAGAGAGAGACATGCGTCAGGTTGTCTGACATCTCTATGTCCAAGGCCAAAGCAACTCCCTAAGAAGGATGCTGCTGGAGGGCCTTCATCTAGTCCTACTGGCTCACTTTCTCAGGGATACCAACAGAACTTGGACTAGCCAAAGACCCAATCTCCACAGTTATGTCTAGACAAGCACCTGGGGATGCCTCCTCAGGTAAAAGGAAAAGGGATCCTACTTCTGAAGTTTTCCAAGATCCTTTTGACTCTGGTGAGGATTTTGACCTAGAGGTGTCTGGTTGTGAACGACCCTCCCACACTTCTTTTGAGGATTCTTATTCGGAAGAGAACCTGGCCTCTGCCTCCTCCCAAGAGGATATCCCCTTTGGAGAAAAACTTCATGCAATGAGGGAACATTTCAAGTGGGAAGTACAGGAATACCCTCAGTCTAAAATGAAAATTAGGTACTTCCTGCATCTGCCAGAGCACAAACCTCTTGCTGTTCTAACCATTTATAGGTGGTGGTTGATGTTTCCAAGATTCATCCTTGAATCCTATCTCTCTTTCCCAGCCCCTTGTAAACCAAACTGGTTTTATAGGGTACACGATTCCGATAAATACTTATCCAGAGTTAGTCATCCCAGGACCCAAAGGGGGGTAGAAGCCATTTCCTCTAAAAAAAAACCTTTACCTATGGATAAAGAAAGCAGGGCCCTTGATTGATTTGGGAAAAAGGTTTATACATCAGCTACCCTTTGTGTGAGGGCTCTCAACTATCAGTTTCACATGATTAAATATCAACAAACCATTCTGGATCAGCTTAATCCAATGTTCTCTTCAATGGAGGATAAAACCTTTGTAAAGAGCTTTTGGATCTCTACCACTCCAGTTCTCAAGTAGCTGGGCACTCCTTACACTCTGGCTATGATGCTGTGGAGTCTTCAAGCTGGGCAGGAGAGAGTTCTAGGCCCCAGGCTTCTGCCAGAGAGCAACACCCCCCCCCCCCAAGACTGAGGAGGGCTGTCCCTTTTTCAGGCAAAACTGGACTCGCATCACTTCAGACATTATTTCAAATGGTTACAAACTCTCTTTCAAAGAGCCTTTAAAATAACTCAGGCTATCCAGATATTCATTAGAACCAAAAAACACAAGCCCTTTATCAAATCCAGATTTTGTTTTCTCAGGGATCAGTGAAATCAGTTTGAGAACATCAAAAAGGCAAAGGGTTCTACTCCAGGCTGTTGCTGGTTCCTGGAAAACAAGGCAACTTGGCTCCCTATCTTGGACCTGTCCAACCTCAATCTGTTTCTCTTGGTTTCAAAATGTTGACTCCAAAATCTCCAGCCTGTGATAGAACCACAGGCATTTATGGTTTCTCCAGATCTAAAAGATGCCTATCTGTACATCCCAATTCAAGAATCACACAGAAGCATTATTCGCTTCAGAGCAGGTTCCAGCCACTATCAGTTTTCAGCACTGGCCTTGGCTTGTCTACTGCTCCAAAGGTTTTCCCCAAGTGCTTGGCCTCTGAACTTGTCTTCCACAGGACCAGAGGGGTCCAAATATACCCCTATCTGAATGATTGCTGATACAGGTCACAAATCTATCCAAACTTCACAAGGATCTGAAATTTACCCAAGACCTCCTGTCCTTCACGATAAATCTGCAGAAATCAAATACTGTTCCAACCAACAGGATAGTTTTCCTGGGGGCACTCCTGGACTTTTCACTTCAAAAAGCCTTCCTTCCCCAGACAAGGTCTCCATTTTGACCCACTACTTTCAAAGAATACAACAGAAACAATGCATTTCAGCACTGGGATACTTGGCATCTTGTATCCTCATGGTCTCACTGGCCATGAGGAAAGTCCAGTGGTACCACCACTCAGTCCCTGATGACCAAGATGCAGCTGATCCCTTGTCTCAAACCAGAGTTTGCATGGTGGGTACAAGCTTGTGACCAAAATCAGGGCCTTCCATTCAGATTCACTCCCCAGGGTCAAACTCTCACCACGGATGCCTCCGAGACGGCCTTGGGGGCTCCCTTTCAACACTTCCAATCCCAAGGGGGCTCACTTTCAACACCTCCAATCCCAAGGGAAGCGGGAGTTTCAGTTCAGGGTCAGGCACATAAACTGGAACGAGCTTGTGGCAGTGCATAAAGGCCTGCTAGCTTTCAAGTAAAAATGGGAACCAGGGATCCTGTTGGTCAAAACAGACAGCACCACAGGTATGTGGTACATAGACGAGGGGGGCACCCACTCTTACCCTCTGTATTGTCTAATGATGCAAGTTGGGAAACTGCTCAGTCTCTGGGGTTGTACCTCCTGACAACTCTCTAGCAGCTCATCTCAGCAGAAACTTGATGGACCCCCACGAATAGCATCGGCATCTGCATCTGGAAATACTTCTCAGCATGGTCCAGAGATGGGGAGTTCACAAATGGACCTCTTCGCCACCAAGGAAAATGCTCAACTGAAAAAATTCTGTTCCAGGATCAAACCAAAATTGGCCTGGAGAACAGATGCTTTCTCCTTCCCTTGGACTCTTCTCATCATTTATGCATTCCCTCCTTTACCCCAACTACCCTAAGTGCTTCTATAGATAAGGGAAGAGGGCCCACGGGCAATACTAATAGCCCGAGACTGGCTCAGGCAGCACTGGTATTCTCTGCTTCTCGAACTAACTAATCAGAGTCCATGGCTGCTGCCTCAGAGAGTCAACTTTCTCACTCAGGACAAGTGAAGGATTGTGCACCCTGGCCTGCCGACACTCAGTCTTTCAGCTTGGATAATTCCAGAACAGCCCGGAACAAGCTTACCCCTAAGCAAACAGGTTCAGGACATTCTCAAGGAATCCAGAAGGCCTAGCACTTGGAAGTCATACTCGGCAAAGTGGAAATATGTCCATCTGGTGCCAGCAGCAGCACCACAATCCTGATTCAACCCAGATTGCTACCATTCTAGATTACCTTGCTAGTCTGGTTGATAAGGGCCTTTCCTACTCCTCTATTAAAAGTCATGCAGTTGTCATTTGTACCTGCTATTCTTCCAGTCTTTTCCCATCCACTGTTAAGACCATTTCTTAGGGGAGTTATCAGACCGCCCAGGGGACAACCTACTCTTCCGTGGGACCTTAACTTTTGTTATAGAAAATTGACTTTGCCTCCTTTTGAACCTGCAGCCTCTGCCCAGCTGAAGTTTCTACTTTGGAAGACTGTCCTGCTGCTGGCTATCACCTCAGCCAGGAGGATCTCTGAACTGCAGGCTCTCATGGCAGTGGAACCATTCCTCCTCTTCCACCCAGGCAGGGTTTCCCTCAGAACTAGCACTTCTTTCATGCCCATGGTGGTCACTGACACTTCTCTAAATCAAGCCATTCACCTGCCTGCATTCTTTCCAAACCCCCAGAATAAAGGAAAAATAATACTCCATTCTTTGGATGTCCATAGACTGCTCCGCTGCTATCTTAACAGAGCCTTGAGAAAAATCTGACCAGCTTTTTGTGACCTTTGTCCTTTGCTATGAGGGGAATCCAGCTTCTAAACAGACCATCTCAAAATGGGTCTCCTACTGTATCTCCTTTTGTTACAGCTACCATGGCAAAAAATCTCCTGAGGCTGTCTGGTCACACTCCACCAGGGCTACTGCAATCTCTGCTGCCTTCTTGAAAGAGGTCCTTACTAAGGACATCTTGGAGGCTGTTATCTGGTCATCTGTGCATACCTTCACCAAACACCACCACTTCACAGCTTTTTCCAGGTCATCCTACCATCCTGCAGGGCATACTGTTCTCTCCCTAGTCTCCTTTCTCCCTCTCTTCAACTTTGGGAATCTTCCCACAAGTCATGACTGCAACAGTGGAACACTGAACGTAGTACAGTTATGTACACTTGCCATAAATGTAGATGTTAGTGTATTCACTGTTTCCATCTTCTTTCCCTCCCTCCTTAACCTACTAGGTAGTTGACTTGTAGCCTCTCTTCTAGCCAAGGGAACCCCCTTTCGTCTCTGTTCCCTACTGCTCACTTGGGGATCCTACCTGTTTAGGAGACAAGAAAAAAATAATTTCATGTTGTAGGCTGGCTCCCTATATACTTAAGTGTATTGATGTCGGTTAGGGCATCTGCCAGCCTTAGGAGGAAGAAAGAACTTTTTCTTGTAGTTGGGCCAGCCATAGGCTTTCACAGCAGGAATTCCCACTGCTCAGGACTGCGACAGTGAATACACTTGTATAAACTTACCATAAATATAGATGTTAAAACTGTACTGTCTTTAAACTCAGTTTGTACTAGACCATTAAGGTGTCCGCAAAATATCCCAACCAACTTCCAAACCATAGAGTAAAAAGGTCACACAGACAAATCAGTTAATAGAAACTACAAGAAAAAAACCTAGCCAAGCTAAAGTTTTCGCTGTGTGATGACCTTAAAACCTCCTGTAATAGATAATATGGTAAAAACTCTAGCTTGGTTAGGTTTTCTTCTTTCTGTAGGTTTTTTGCCAGTTGCTCCAGTTTCCTCCCATATTCCAAAGATCATGCTGTAGGTGAACTTTCAGTCCCCTATGTTGGCCTGTAGGTGTGTGTGAGTGCAGTGGGTGAATCGTGTGTTTGTTTGTGTCCTGTGATTGACTAGTATCACAGAAAGCATTAGTTTTCTGCCTTAGATCTGTTGAATACTGGGACAGGATTCAGCTGCCCTTTGACATGCATAGAATAAAACAGCATCAGAAATAATGAAACTAGAAACACAATTCTGAGACAGAGTAGGGGACATTTGAGAAGTGAGGCTGTCCTTCATTGCCTTCTTGCTTTCAGGGTTGATAAATTATAGTGCTGTTTTGAAGTTTGTACAAACAAAATAATGATTGTGATTAAAACTTGATGTTCTTCGTGTTTCACTGTTGCAGTCATTACATTTGGGTAATCCTGCTGGCAGGTTGCCCTCAGCTGGCCTGAATTCCAAAGTCTTGGGTCCTGCATTGGCTGCTGTCACCCCTTCCCTGACGTCAGGTTGTCGGGGGTATAAAAGAAGCAGCCAACGCCATTTTCTTCAGTCTTTCTTGCCGCGCGGTGCCCGAAGCAGAAGCAGTTCGCAAGTGTCGGTCGGCCGACTCCTGAGATTTTCGTGTTTGACTTTCAGATCCGAAGTCTTCAATAAAGCTAAGTACCCCATTGGGGAAACTTTTTTTCATGCTCCAGACCGATGTCAGAAAAAGTTAATTGTATTTCTTGTGGATTTTCATTTCATTCTTACTGTATTCCTTGCCTAGGCTCTGATCACAACATTACTGGTTGTCGGTTTTGTGCTGGATTTAACCAACGCACTATTAAGCATCGGTATGATTTTGCTTTGACCTTTTTTGGACACCGGTTTAAGTATCCTGAAATGTCGTTGGATAGCCATCCGACTACCGGAGTTTACAAAAAACGCAAAGAAAAGGATAGAGAAAAACAAACGAGGCCCAAAACCGACAACGAAGCTTCTCCTAAGCCAGTTGGCAGTTCTCAGGTGCTTTTGCAGCCCCTGACGCCCACTACTTTAGAGTCGCAGGCCGCTACAGACTCCCACGTGGAGTCGGCCATGCCACTGGATACTCAAGGTATTGAAGCCTCGGACGATAATCCCTCAGATGGGTCCGGAGCCGCTGAGCAGGTACCGGCTTCTGAGGGTGTATTCAGACCTAAACATCTTTACATTAAAACGACTTCAGCTTCAAAGGCAAAGACTAAAGCACCTTCTATAGCAAGGAAACAAACTCAAGAGCCATGTGGACAGGCCTCTATGCCCAAAACACAGATGCTCAAAATGGCCGAAGACTTGATTTACCTTGATCAGGGGTTCCCATCCCCCTCCTGATAAGAGGCCTAGGCAAGACACTTACTATGAATCTTCAAATCAGCTTTCTATTTCTTTTATCAGGAATATTCTCTTTCCCCCTATGAGGATTCTGATGCTGAAGAATCTATACCTTCAGCATCTCCTCCTGAGGACTATTCCTTTGTGGAAACCTTGCATACCATTAGGGAGCATTTCCACTGGGAGAGCCAAGATTTTTCAGAATCTAAAAAGAGGCTTAGGGATTTTCTTTTACTACCTCAGCACAGGCCTTGAGCCATTCCACCTGTGTTAGGCATTGTAGATTGTGTTTTTCGAGTTTAGTCTGACCCCTAACTCCTTACCCCCAGCTCCTGTTAAGCCTGACAGATATTACAGGATTCCTGACTCTCACAAATTTCTTTTTAAAAACCCTGCTGCTGACCCAGAAACTATTTCACAGGGTCCAAAGGGAGTTGAGGCTTCCACTGCAAAAAACCTGACTCCCTCTGACAGAGATTCAAGGGCACTGGATAGAGGGGCGGAAAAAGGTTTACACATCTGCAATTTTGGCCATAAGAGCCTTAAACTGTCAATTTCATATGCTTAAGTATCAGCAACATGTCATGGGATTGCTTAAACATAAAATGCTGTTAAATTCTGAATGTGCAGAAAACAAGGAAATTCAGGATTTATTGTATGCAGCAGAACAAGTTGGAAAACATACTTTGCAATGTGGTTTTGATTCTTTGGAGGCCTCCTGCAGGGCCGCAGTTACGGGTTCTGTAATTAGGAGGCATGCTTGGTTAAAGGAACAAAATCTGCTTGATCATGTTAAAGTTAAATTACTAGATGCACCTTTACAGCATGATACTTTGTTTGGTGTTAAGGCAGAAGCGGTGTTAAAGAAAATGGAGGACAAAGCTAAATCTATGCAAACTGTCAAAGATTTTTTACAAGTACAGCCACCTAGGTTTAGTAGACACTGGCCTACAAAAAAGTGGTCCTTTCCTGTGTCAGACAGACCTCAAATGGGCAGATCCCAGGCGCAAGGTTCTTATAGGCCCAAGCAATGGGGTGCTTCTACATCCAAAGCTGGAGAGGGTAGATCACAAACATACAGAAAACAGTCCCAATCACTTCCCTCTGCCTGCACCAAGCACTTATCTTCTGGCAGCACCCTTAGGGGGAACATTAGCTCGTTTTGTTCAAAATTGGCACATCATAACCCAGGACAAGTGGGTTCTAAACATAGTGTCACAAGGCTACAAGTTCCATTTCCATACTCTGCCAAAGGCAAACGGCTGACCAGATCTGCCAAAAAATCAATGGGCAGAGGCACAAAAACAAGTCTCATCCATCATGGACATGGGGGCCATTAAACAAGTACCAGAGCAAGAGCAGGGACAAGGATTTTACTCAAGACTGTTTTTGGTACCCAGAAAGGACAAGGCCTGGAGGCCGATACTGGACCTATCTCTTCTGAACACTTTCCTGGATATTCCAAAATTCAAAAAGTTGACTTTGCAGCAGCTTCTGCCCTTGCTGGACAAGAATGCTTGGCTTTTGACTTTGGAACATGCAGGTATGCCTCTTTTAGATCTAGTCAGACAATCATGCAGAAGATACCTAAGATTCAAGGCTGGTTCAATGCATTACCAATTCTCTGCACTGCCCTTTGGCTTATCTACTACGCCCAGGGTCTTTACAAAGTGCCTGGCACCAGTAATTGCATTCTGCAGACAAAGAGGAATACAAGTATATCCTTACTTGGATGACTGTCTCATTCAAGCAGAGAACAAGGACATTCTTCTTCAACATCTGGCTTTTGTGAAAAGACTTCTAACATGCCTAGGGTACACAGTCAACAAAAAGGAATCAAAACTAGTACCCTCACAAGAGAACATTCCTGGGTGCATGCTTGAATACAACTGCCCAGACGGCTTATCTCACGCCAGACAAACAAAGGCAACTGACTTCCTATTTCAAAATGTTGGCAACAAAGGCCCATTTACCTGCAAGAAAAATTCTGCAGGCTTTGGGCTTCATGGCATCCTGCATCCTACTAATTCCATATGCCAGACTGCATATGAGGAAACTTCAATGGTACCTAGAAAGTGTTTGGACTCAACATTGCCACAGCCTGGAAACAGTCATTGCTCTCATTCCCTGCCTGCATCAGGAGTTTCGATGGTGGGCAAAGGCTTGTCACCAGAACAAGGGACAGCCATTCACATTACCTCCAGCCAGGCAGACACATAACAACGGATGCATCAGACTATGCCTGGGGAGCCTACATGGCAGGAAGATGCATTCAGGGCACATGGTCCTCAAACCAAATGCATCTACATATCAATCAAAAAGAGATGCTAGCTGTTCAAAATGCCCTGACAGCCTTCAAGGACCTACTTCATCTGGGACAACTAGTGATAAGACAATACCACAGTCATGTGGTATATAAACAAGCAGGGGGGCACACATTCTTACCCCCTTTGCAGACTAGCCATGACCTTGTGGGACACAGCTTTGACTTACCAAGTACATCTGCAGGCACAATTCCTGCCAGGAAAGGAAAATGCTCTGGCAGACGAACTAAGCAGAAACCTCATGGATCCCTACGAGTGGCAGCTGGATCCACATGTCTTTGGCATGATAACAAGGAAATGGGGATGCCCGGACATGGATCTATTTGCCTCCCCTCTCAGTTACCAACTAAAAAGATTCTGCACAAGGATTTATCACAGACAAGCATGGAAAGTGGATGCCCCATTAGTATATGCCTTTCCTCCACTGCCTCTCCTCCCCGAGGTGCTCCTAAAGGTCAGACAGGAGAAGCCAAAGATGATACTGATTGCCCCAGACTGGCCACACCAGTACTGGTATCCAATACTAAGAAACTTATCTCTATACCCAGCCTGGACCTTACCTCAGATACCTCGACTACTGTCCCAGCAAAACAATCGGATCATGCACAGCCAACTCAGGGCATTAAACTTGGCAGCACGGCCAACTCAGGACATTAAACTTGGCAGCATGGAGGATAATGTAGTCATACAAAAAACACTTCTCAGTAAAGCTGTGATGGATGTCATTCTGGAAGCCAGAAGGCCTAGTACTATAAAGTCTTATGCTGGGAAATGGAAGAGATTCTGTGCCTGGAACCAGGCACAAGGAACTGATACAGTGGTACCAAATATTCCTTAGATTTTGCAATACTTAATTGAGATGCTGGACAAAGGCCTATCTTTTTCATCAATTAAAATTCATGCCACTGTCATTTCGGCTCATTACAATACAGCGCCACCACTTTTTCTCACCCTTTATTAAGGCAGTACCTCAGTGGAGCCAAAAATTTAAGGCCCCCAAAGGAGACTACCAATACCTGCATGGGACCTCAACTATGTCTTGGAAAAGCTCACTCACCCTGCCTCCTTTTGAGCCAGCTGCTACTGCTGATATGAAGTTTTTATCTTGGAAAACAGCTCTGCTCTTAGCAATTACTTCTGCAAGACGAGTTTCAGAGCTACAGGCGCTCATGGCTGTGGAACCTTTAATCATTTTTCATCCAGACAGGGTCTCCCTGAGGACAAACCCAACATTTATGCCTAAAGTATTGTCCAGTGTGGCTCTTAACCAAGCCATCCATCTGCCAACCTTTTACCCAAATCCACAGAACAAGGGGGAGAGAATTCTGCATTCTTTGGACGTACACAGACCACTTAGATTCTACTTGGACAGAACCAAAGCTTTCAGGAAGACCGAGCAGTTACTAGTGGCATATGCTGCAGGATCACAAGGAAAGCCTATCTCAAAGCAGACTATTTCTAAGTGGTTAGGCCACTGCATTTATTTCTTCTACTTACACCATGGCAAGCTAGTGCCTTAAGGGCATTAGGCCTCATTCCACCAGAGCTGCAGCCACCTCAGCAGCCTTTCTCAGGGGAGTACCAACCAGAGACATTTTAGAGGTGGCTACTTGGAGTTCAGTGCACACCTTTACAAAGCATTATCATCTGCCACTCTACTCTAAATCCAGGGCAGGCTTTGCCACTGCAGATGTTCATCGTGTTTCACTGTTGCAGTCATGACAGTAGGGTTCTCCCCTGCCGGCAGGCAGTCCTCGGTCGGCCAGAATCCCAAAGTCTAGGTCCGGCATCGGCTGCTCAGCCATGCTCCCTGATGTCAGAGCGCCAGGAGTACAAAGCTGACAGCCGATGCCATGTTCTCCAGTCTTTCTTGCCGTGCGGTGATAGCAGTTCGCATTTGCCGGTCGGCTGACTCCTGACAATTTTTTCATAAACGTACTTCAGTCCGAAGATTTTCTTCTCCTACTCAAAGCGGAGTACCCCGTTGGGGAAACTTTTTTCTTGCTCCAGTCCGATGTCAGAAAAAGTTAATAATTGTATTTCATGTGGGAAGCAAATACCTCATAAGGATTTTCATTCTTATTGTATTCCTTTCTTAGGCCCTGACCACGACGTAGCTAGTTGTCGGTTTTGTACTAGATTCAATCAACGTACGATTAAACAAAGGTACGATTTTGCATTTCATTACCAGGCCTCTTCTGATCCAGCACCCAAGTCTCAGAAACAGTTACTTAAGATGGCGGAGGACTTACTTACTATGATTAGGGGTTCACATCCCCCTCCAGATAAAAGGCCAAGGCAGGAAGTGTATTATGACTCCTCTGATCAGGCTTCTGTTTCTTCAGTTTCTTCTTCTGACCAGGAATATTCTTTCCCTTCTTATGAGGATTCTGATGCTGAGGAATCCATTCCTTCAGCTTCTCCCCCTGAGGATTTCTCTTTTGGGGAAACTTTACATGAAATGAGGGAACATTTTCACTGGGAAGGACAGGAGTACTCGGAATCTAAGAAAAGACTTGGGGATTTTCTTCTTCTTCCCCAACATAGACCCCTGGCTATCCCTCCTATTTTGGATATTGTGGATGATGCTTTTTCGGAGGCTAACTTAACTCCAGACTCTTTTCCTCCAGCTCCTGTTAAGCCAGATAGATATTATAGGGTTCCTGATTCCCACCAGTTTTTATACAAGAATCCTACTGCTGATCCTGAAACCATTTCTCAGGGTCCTAAGGTGGTTAAGTCCGCTACTGCTAAAAACCCCATTCCCACTGAGAAGGATTCCAGATCTTTAGAAAGATGGGGCAAAAAAGTGTACACTTCTGCTACTTTATCTATTAGGGCTTTAAACTGTCAATTTCATCTGCTGAAATACCAGCAATTTCTTCTGTCTGTTTTGAAACAAAAGCTAACTTCCATTTCTGCCTGTGCAGGTAAGGAATTACATGACTTAATGCATGCCGCTGAACAAGTTGGGAAGCATGGTTTACACTGTGGATTTGATGCCTTGGAGGCTTCTTGTAGGGCTGCTGCCTCTGGTACAGTCATTAGAAGGCATGCTTGGTTAAAGGAACAAAACTTGCCAGATCAAGTAAAAGCTAAGTTATTGGATGCTCCTGTTGAGCATAATGTTTTGTTTGGGCCTAAGGCTGAAGAGGTGATAAAGAAGATGGAGGACAAGGGGAAATCCATGC
The DNA here is from genome assembly GCF_019279795.1 of Protopterus annectens. Classification (NCBI taxonomy): domain Eukaryota; kingdom Metazoa; phylum Chordata; order Ceratodontiformes; family Protopteridae; genus Protopterus; species Protopterus annectens. Next base: position 938,454,100 of record NC_056725.1, on the reverse strand, counting down.
AAACGGTTAAAGATTTCTTACAAGTGCAGCCACCTAGATTTAGTAGGAATTGGCCCTTTCCCGATTCAGACAGGCCTCAGAGGGGTAGATACAGATGCTCCCGAGGAAGGCCTCAAACGCAAGCCTCTTATAGACCAAGACAGTGGACTGCTTCCACCCCTAGGGGAGGAGAGGATAGGTCACAAGCTCATAGAAAACAGGCTCAATGACTCCCTCTGTTGGGCTGCAGGAACTTCTTACCTGGAAGCCCCTCTCAGAGGAAAACTTTCTCTTTTTCACCTAAATTGGACTCATATAACCCAAGACAAGTGGGTTCTGGATGTGGTTTCAAGAGGTTACAAATTCCATTTTCATACCCTACCAAGACCAAGTGGATGGCTGGATCTTCCAAAACATCAGTGGTTAGAGGCCTTAAACCAGGTGGAGGCTCTCTTGGCTATGAAAGCCATAGAACTGGTTCCACTTTCAGAGATGGGACAAGGTTTTTACTCAAGGCTCTTTCTAGTCCCCAGAAAGCAAAATTCATGGAGACCCATTCTGGATCTGTCAGTCTTAAACACTTTTCTCGAGATACCAAGATTCAAGATGCTTACTCTTCAGCAGCTACTTCCAGTGCTGACCAAAAATGCATGGATGGTAACTTTGGATTTAAAGGAGGCATATTTAAACATTCCCATCAGGCAGGAATGCACAAAATACCTCAGGTTCAAGGCCGGATTGAGGCACTATCAATTCTCTGCGCTGCCCTTTGGATTGTCTACTGCACCCAGGGTCTTCACCAAATGCCTGGCTCCAGTAGTATCTTATTGCAGACAAGGGAATTCAAATTTACCCTTATCTGGACAGTTGTCTAATTCAGGCAGACAGCAAGGATGTCTTACTCCAGCATCTAGAATTTGTTCAGAATCTTCTCAAGTTCCTGGGATTCACTGTAAACATAAAAAAGTCAGATTTGACACCCTCACACCAGATAACTTTTCTGGGTGCTCTTCTAAACACAACAACCCAGATGGCATTTCTGACATCCGAAAAACAATTACAGCTGGCTTCAACTTTCAAAACCTTGGCAACTTTAACTCCGCTATCTGCAAGGAAATTCCTGCAGGCTTTGGGTTACATGGCCTCCTGCATCCTTCTCGTACCATATGCAAGACTACATATGAGGAAAATACAGTGGTACCTAAAAAGTGTATTGTCTCAGCATTGCCACAGTTTAGACATACAGATCACCGTCCTGCCTTGTCTTCAAAAGGAATTCCTTTGGTGGTCCAATGCATGTACTCTAAACATAGGAAAACCCTTCAGTCTGCCTCCAGCCACTCAGAAACTAACCATGGACGCTTCAGATTATGCATGGGGAGCCCATTTTCAGGGAAACTCTGCAGGGCCTTTGGACAAAGGATCAGAAGCTCCTGCATATCAATTTAAAGGAAATGTTAGCCGTTCAGAATGCTCTATTGGCTTTCAGGAATCTTCTGCAACCAGGACAGCTACTGATACGGACAGACAACACCACAGTTATGTGGTACATAAACAAGCAAGGGGGATCTCATTCCTATCCCCTTTGCAGACTAGCCATGAATCTATGGAACACAGCTCTAGCTTGCAAACTGGACCTTCAAGCTCAGTTTCTACCAGGGAAGCAAAACTTCCTGGCAGACAGTCTGAGCAGAAACCTGTCGGATCCACACGAATGTATGCTGGACACTGAAATATTCAGGATGATTACAGCAGTCTGGGGATGTCCTCACATAGACCTGTTTGCATCCCACCTCAATCATCAGCTACAGATTTTTTGCACCAGGACATTCCACGAACTAGCTTGGGAAGTGGATGCACTATCATTCAGTTGGAGAAACCTCTCGGGGTATGCCTTCCTGCCACTACCTCTTCTTCCACGGGTGTTATTAAAGATCAAACAGGACAAGCCCAAGATGATAATTTTGCTGGCCTCAAATTGGCCTCGACAGTTTTGGTACCCAACACTGAAAAACCTTTGTCTGGAGCCCCCTTGGGTATTACCACAGACTCCGAACCTTCTGTCCCAGCACCAGGGTCAGGTTCTGCACTCCCATGTCATAACTCTCAGCCAGGCGGCCTGGTAAATCCAGGGTCTTTGATTCATTCTCTCCTACCCAAGCAGGTTATGGATGTCATTTTAGAAGCCAGACGTCCTAGCACTAGAATATCTTATGCAGGAAAATGGAAAATATTTTGCTCCTGGATGCAGGCTCAGGATTCAGATAATCTTATTCCTAACATTCCTATGATTTTACTTTACCTGACAGACATTTTACATTAGGGTCTCTCTTTCTCTTCCATAAAGATCCATGCTTCTGCTATTTCTGCTCATTATAATACAGACCCTCCTATCTTTTCCCATCAGCTCATGAGACAGTTTCTCAGAGGAGCTAAGAACTTAAGGCCTCCTAGATCTCCTCCCATTCCTGCTTGGGATCTCAACTATGTTTTGGAAAAGCTCACCTTACCTCCTTTTGAGCCCGCTGCCTCATCTGACATCAAGTTTTTATCTTTGAAGACAGTCATCCTGTTAGCTCTGACCTCTGCCAGGAGGGTTTCAGAGTTGCAAGCTCTTATGGCTGTGGAACCTTATATTATTTTTCATCAAGACAGGGTGTCTTTAAGGACTAATCCTACTTTCATGCCTAAGGTGGTTTCCAAAGTGGCTTTAAATCAAACTATTCACTTGCCAACTTTTTTCCCCAGTCCTCAAAATAAGGGGGAAAGGATCTTACATTCCTTGGATGTACACAGACAACTACGTTTTTACCTGGACAGAACCAAGGACATCAGGAAATCAGAGCAATTGTTTGTTTCTTATGCTTCAAGTTCCCAAGGTAAAGCCATTTCAAAACAGACCATTTCTAAATGGATTGCTCATGGAATCAGATTTTGCTATTCACACCATGGAAAGCAAATCCCAGTATAAGGACTCACTCTACCAGAGCTGCTGCCACTTCAGCTGCCTTCTTCAGGGGAGTTCCTACCAAAGACATTTTGGAAGCTGCAACTTGGAGTTCAGTGCATACTTTTTCCAAGCACTACAATCTACCTCTCTACTCTAAGTCTAGGGCAGGCTTTGCTTCTGCTGTCTTGCAGGGCCTTTTAACCCCCCCCCTCTACTTTATGACCACCTCCCTTTTATGCTGCTTTGGGATTCAACCCTACAGTCATGACTGCAACAGTGAAACACGATGAACATAGTACAGATGTCCTTCAAGAATGCAACTGCAGTCATAACATGTGGGTTGTCCTGCCTCAGGCAGCCCTCGGTCGGCCGGATTCCAAAGTCTGGGTCCGACGTCGGCTGATGTCGCATTTCTCTCCGACGTCAGAGCGGCTGGAGTACATAAGCATCAGCCAACGCCATTTTCTTCAGTCTTTCTTGCCGTGCGGTGCCCGAAGCAGAAGCAGTTCGCAAGTGCCGGTCGGTCAGCTCCTGTATTCTACGATACCGAAGTCATCAAAAAAGCTAAGTACCCCGTTGGGGACCTTTTCTTGCCTCAGCCGATGTCAGAAATTACTGAAAAAGTTAACAATTGTCTTTTTTGTGGTAAACAAATACCTCATAAGGATTTCCACTCTTACTGCCTCCCTTGCCTGTGCCCAGACCACGACGTCTCGGACTGTGTAGCCTGTGCTCGCTTCAACAAGCGCACTCTCAGGCGCCGGGCGGAGTTTGCTGAAGATTTTTTCGGCGATAAATTTGCTTACACCATGCCGTCGGATCTTCCGACATCGCAAACTCCCCAAAAGCGAAAAGACTGGGACCGACATCCTCGGCCCGCGTCTACCACCGACTCTACGCCAAAACCTAGCACGAGTGCTCCGGTTCCCTCTGAGACTGTCTCTCCACCGCTCCGAACCGAAGACACCGCATTACAGACGACTCCAATTCCAGACACTACTCCGACGCCAGTTATAGACTTTCCACCGGATACTGAAACCGAGGAAGTGCCCGAGACCATTGCTGTGGACAAGGTCACTCCTGCACGTGGAGCTGCCAGGCCTCCTATGGCCATGTCTATTAAGGCCTACACTAGGGCTAAGGCAGCCAGCAAAACTAAGCATATTACTTCCAAATCATTACCTCAGCCGACTCCGGAGACACAAATTATGTCCGTGGCTGCTGATTTGATTTCCATGATTAGAGGTTCACAGGCCCATCCTGAGAGAGCATCCCAGCCTCCTCCTGATAAAAGGCCCCGGGTTGAACCCTCTGACCCTTCTCCTTCAGATGAAGACTCTGAGGGCTCTGTCCACTCTGATAGCCAGGAAGAGCTCTTCCAGACCTATGAGGACTCGGATGCAGAAGATTCCATACCTTCGGCCTCCCCCCCTGAGGATATTTCTTTTGGGGAAGTTCTGCACACCATGAGGGAACATTTCAAGTGGCAGGGTCAGGAATATTCTGATTCTAGGAAGCTTAGGACTTTCCTTAGAAGCCTCAGCACAGGCCCTTAGCTATTCCTCCTGTACTTGATGTTCTGGATGATTTGTATTCTGACTCTAGTGCTACCCCTGATTCTCTTCCTCCTGCTCCAGCCAAGCCAGACAGGTTTTACAGGGTCCCAGAAACTCATTCCCATTTATTCAGGGCCCATACTGCTGATTTGGAAACTGTTTCACAGGGGCCTAAAGGAGTTTCAGCCTCCACCTCAAAAAATCCTTTGCCCTCCAACAGGGAAGCAAGGTCATTAGAGAGATGGGGTAAAAAGGTTTACACATCCACTACCTTATCTATGAGAGCTTTAAATTGCCTTTTTCATATGTTCCAATATCAGGATTATCTCTTAGAAGATTTACAAAAAACATTAGCTTCTCCTGATCCTTTAGACAGGAAGACTTTGCAGGAAGCTGTACATAACACTCTGCAGGAAGTGATTGCTTACTTGCTGTGTGGATATGATGCAATGGAAGCTTCATGTAGGGCAGCTATGACAGGGGCAGTGATGCGTAGACATGCTTGGTTAAAAGATCAACCTCTACCAGATCATGTAAAAGCAAAACTTCTGGATGCACCTTTGGAAAAGAACAAGCTTTTTGGTGCAAATGCTAAGGATGTGTTAAAGACCATCGAAGAAAAAGCAAAATCAGTTCAAACTGTGAAGGATTTCCTCCAGGTTCAACCCCCCAGATTCAGTAGGAATTGGCCTTCAAAAACTGGTCCTTTCCTAATCCAGAAAAGTTTCAAAGGGGTAAGAACAGACGTGGCGAGGAAGAGGCCAATACAGAGGCCCTTACAGGGGCGACAATGGCAGCCAGGAAACCAAAGAAGTGGCCAGGGGTTTCACCTGCCCAACAACCACAAACTCAATGACTTTCCTCTACTACCGCCTACCAGGGAACAACTAGAAGCTCCCTTGGGCGGGAAATTATCTCTGTTTGCAGAAAACTGGCACAGACTGACAAAGGACAAATGGATTTTGGACATTACAGACCGAGGGTGCAGGTTTCATTTTCATACCTTACCAAGAAAACAAGGCATGCCAAATCTACCACAACATCAAAGGGCAGAGGCTATCAAGCAAATCACTCTGCTGACTCGAATGAAAGCAATAGAAAGAGTTCCACAACAAGAACAAGAACAGGGGTTTTACTCAAGACTGTTCCTTGTTCCAAGAAAAGAATCTCAATGGAGACCAATACTGGACTTGTCCGCATTAAACACCTTTCTCATAGTACCAAAGTTCAAAATGCTGACTCTACAGCAACTCCTTCCCATGCTGGGCAAGGAGTCGTGGCTGATTACTCTGGACCTCAAGGAGGCATACCTGCATGTCCCTATCAGACACAGCTGCAGAAGATACCTCAGATTTCTTGCAGGGCCAGAGCATTATCAATTATCAGCATTGCCATTTGGCTTATCTACTGCGCCCAGAGTGTTTACAAAATGCCTGGCTTCAGTAATTGCTTATTGCAGGCTCAAGGGTATACAAATTTACCCGTACCTGGACAACTGCCTCATACAAGCGGACGAAAAATTGATGTTGACAAAAAACCTGGATTATGTCATACGATTACTTCAAGCTCTGGGATACACAGTCAACTTCCAAAAGTCAAGACTGCAGCCATCCCAGCAAATAATCTTCTTAGGAGCCAAACTAGACACAGCCTCTCAGATGGCTTACCTGACAGAAGACGAGCAAGAGAAGTTAACTCAATACTTCAAAGGTTTAGCAAAACTCACCCAGATGCCTGCAATGAGATTCCTACAGGCCCTGGGTTACATGGCATCATGCATTCTACTGGTTCCATTAGCAAAACTACACATGAGAAAGCTTCAATGGTACCTAAAAAGCATTTGGTCTCAACACAGCAACAACTTGGAGACAATCATACCACTCATTCCATGCCTACAAAAGGAATTCCTATGGTGGGCCTCGATGAGCCAGGAAAACACAGGGATGTCATTCAAAAAACCACAGATAACACAGACCATGACTACAGACGCCTCAGACCTCTGATGGGGGGTGCACATGGAAGGCAAGTGTATACAAGGACAATGGTCTCCAAAGGAAACACATCTGCATATAAACCAAAAGGAAATGCTGGCAGTAATGTATGCTATCGAGGCTTTTCAAAACCAACTCCAGCAAGGCCACTTAATGATATGGACAGACAACACCACTGTGATGTGGTACATAAACAAGCAGGGGGGCACCCACTCTTACCCCCTTTGCAGACTGACAATGCAGCTTTGGGAGAAATCACTGAGTCTAAACATCCAGTTGCAGTCCCAGTTTGTTCCAGGAAAAGACAATGTGTTGGCGGACAGCCTAAGCAGGAATTTCACAGATCCACACGAGTGGAGGTTACATCCGAAGGCTTTCAGACAACTCACTTCGACATGGGGCAAGCCAGAAGTGGACCTATTTGCCTCTCACCTCAATCATCTTCTACCAAAATTTTGCACAAGGACATACCATCCAAAGGCTTGGAAAATAGATGCCCTTTCATTCAACTGGAACTCCCTAGCAATCTATGCATTCCCACCTCTGCCACTGATGACCTCAGTATTACTAAAGATCAAAGCAGAGAAGCCCAAGGGAATCATAATAGCTCCGGATTGGCCAAGACAACACTGGTACCCACTACTACGGAGCATATGTCACACCAGGAGGTGGGCCCTCCCTCAGTGGCCTCTACTTTTGACTCAACACAATTACGAAACACTGCATCCAAACCTTCAGACACTGCAGCTAACAGCCTGGGAGATCCCATAAATAACTTCAGCTTATCTCTCTCCAAAGAAGTTCAGAGGATACTAACAGAGGCTCGAAGACCATCCACCAGAAAGGTTTACTTAGCAAAGTGGAAAAGATTCAGCAAATGGATTACCAGCAAAGGACATGATGCATCATTACTGAACATCTCACTTATCTTGGAATATTTGGCAGATATGTTACAGAGCGGCCTCTCATATTCTTCAATAAAGATACATGCATCTGCTATTTCAGCTATATACAACACTGATCCTCCTGTTTTCTCTCACCCCTTACTAAGACAATTCCTCAGGGGAATCAAGAACATTAAGCCACCAAGAAAGGCCCCAGTGCCAGCCTGGGACCTCAATTTTGTCTTAGAAAAACTGACTCTACCTCCTTTTGAGCCAGCAGCTTTAGTTGACTTGCAATTTCTCTCATGGAAAACAGCTTTCCTGTTGGCAATTACCTCAGCAAGAAGGGTTTCGGAGCTACAGGCCCTAATGGCAATACCACCCTTTATTATTTTCCACAGAGACAGGGTTTCGTTAAGGACCAACCCTACTTTTATGCCAAAGGTGGTATCTAGGGTTTCTCTAAATCAAGCCATTCATCTGCCTGCTTTCTTCCCCAATCCTGAGAATAAGGGGAAAGACTTTTGCATACCTTGGACATTCATAGACAACTTCGATACTACCTGGACAGAACCAAGGCCAGTAGGAAGTCTGAACAGCTTTTTGTAGCTTACGCCCCCGCAGTCCAAGGAAAAGCAATTTCAAAACAGACTATTTCTAAATGGATTGGACATTGCATCAGATTCTGTTATTCCTTTCATGGAAAGACTGTTCCAGCCTATGTCAGACCACATTCCACCAGAGCTACAGCCACCTCTACAGCATTTTTAAGAGGGGTGCCTACAAAGGACATTCTAGAAGCTGCTACATGGAGCTCCGTGCATACATTCTCCAAACACTACAATCTCCCTCTATATTCCAGATCCAGAGCAGGCTTTGCCTCGGCAGTCCTGCAGGGTTTGATTGCCACTCCATCTCTTTCCTAGAGCATACCTCCTCCCCCAGCTAAGCTATGGTATTCTACCCACATGTTATGACTGCAGTTGCATTCTTGAAGGACATAGTACAGTTTTGTACCTACCATAAATGTAGATGTCCGATAGACATGCAACTGCAGTCGGGTTTCCCTCCCTCCCTCCATACCCCTCTATGCCTAGGGTCCACTCCTATCCCCCTTACTCTTAGCTGGGGATACCTGTTATGGTGTATTTGTTTTATTGCTCATGTATTTGTTTGGAATCCTGTTTTTGTCTTCCAATTTGATTACAGCCTTCCTTGGAGGGCACCTGGCATCTGGGGCAAGAAACACTGAAGAAAATGGCGTCGGCTGATGCTTATGTATTCCAGCCGCTCTGACGTCGGAGAGAAATGCGACATCAGCCAACGTCGGACCCAGACTTTGGAATCCGGCCGACCGAGGGCTGCCTGAGGCAGGACAACCCACATGTTATGACTGCAGTTGCATGTCTATCGGACATCTACATTTATGGTAGGTACAAAACTGTACTTTGTGTACACTTACCATAAATGTAGATGTTAGAGTGTCTTCACTGTTGCAGTCTGGGTTACCCTCCCTCCTGTCCCCTCTTATTTTTTCTTTTGTGTGGTTCCCTTCTTCACCCTTCTTTTGAGGTGTATTTGCAAAGGGTATGGAATCTTACTCATTTTGGAACACCTGACATCTGGGGCAAGAAAAACTGGAGAACATGGCGTCGACTGTCAGCTTTGTACTCCTGGCGCTCTGACGTCAGGGAGCATGGCTGAGCAGCCGACACCGGACCCAGACTTTGGGATTCTGGCCGACCGAGGACTGCCTGCCGGCAGGGGAGGACCCTACAGTCATGACTGCAACAGTGAAGATACTCTAACATCTACATTTATTGTAAGTGTACACAACTGTACTTTCTGCAGGCCTTCATAGCCTCTCGTACTGCTGTCTAGTTCCAGCCTCCCAACCATAGCTTTGGGACTGTACCCAAATGTAATGACTGCAACAGTGAAACATGAAGAACATAGTACAGTTGTGTACACTTACCATAAATGTAAATGTTTGAGTGTATTCACTGTTGCAGTCCAGGTTACCCACCTGCCTTCCCCCTTTTTTCTTTTGAATCTTATCTTTCCTTCCCTGATTTAAACTACCTATGTGGTGTATTTGCTTATAGATGAAGGTAAAATTTATATTGGTGTATTTCTGAAATATATATATATATATATATATATATATATATATATATATATATATATATAAGTTTGGCTACCCTTTTTGGGGGCACCTGACATATGGGGCAAGAAAAACTGAAGAAAATGGTGTTGACTGCTTCTTTTATACCCCTGACGACCTGATGTCAGGGAAGGGGCGACCGCAGCCGACGCAGGACCCAAGACTTTGGAATTCAGTCCGGCTGAGTGCAACCTGTCAGCAGAATTACCCGAATGTAATGACTGCAACAGTGAATACACTCGAACATCTACATTTATGGTAAGTGTACACAACTGTACTTTTTTTTCTCTCCTCTTTCCTCCTCAGAAGATAACTAGGAGTTTCAGTTCCTCTATTTGGTGCTGTAATTTTGTAGGTTGCATCTTTTAACTAGCGTTCTCAAAAATAAGTTTAGATGCACCACTTAGCTTTATACGCAGCACAAAGTTTTTCACTGATTTTTGTTATGCTTCAAACCTAGCCTTAACTCTTAGTAGCTTTAGATTGATGTTTTTACTTCCATTTTCCTGTGACTATGATTTTTGTGTGGTCTTCTCATATATATTGCTAAAATGACATGCCAAAACATATCCGTAGTAAGTATAAATTCTTGGTTTTAGCACTTCTGATGTTACTTATGTACCATCATAATCTTAAAGTTGCTTAAGACTTTCTTTTCTTGTCTTTTTATAACTGTTGTTTTATCAGCAGCCTTTATTTTGAGCTGTTCTCCACATAAAGTGGATCTCAGCTCATTTGCGCTATTTCCTAATAATCAAACAAATGCGTTTCTTTGTCTGATATCAGAATGAGTTCAGCTGTTTTGATGTGTTGGGCCAAAGTAAAACTTCTATAACATTTGTTTTTTAGTTGTATGTTTGTTGTTTGAAAATTGGATTTGCTGAGAGTGCATTTTGTAGTTTGGTGTTGTCAGAAGTCTTTCTGAGAAATTTGCTAGAAAGTTGTTGAAATAATTTCATGGAGAGGTCCTTGCATTGGCAGCTGCTTCCAGTGAGCATGTGTAATGATTCTTTTATTTTATTTTATTTATTTATTTATTTATTTTTTTTGCAATTAATAGAAAGAGTATGTATACAGCATTTATTCTAGCTTATTAAATATTAGATTCATATAATTTTTTTCTTTTGACAATATTACTAAAACTAATATTTGCTGATCTCTAACAGCAGGAAGCTTTGATCTTGTAATCTAAGTATTCAGACAACTCAACACTAGGCATGTCAAAGGCTACTCAGCCCTAATATTTAGCTTCCACATAACTTCATTTCTTTCTCTGCATAAAAGAACGTTTGTGCTTGTAATAGCCTCATTTTTTTTTTCAATATTGAGGTTTTCTACGCTAGTTTTCAGATTAGGGTGAGAAATTTGACTAATTCTTACTGACATTCAGAAGGCTAATTACTTATCCATTGCTTTACATCCATGCATCCACGTCTGTTTGTGTGTGTTTTGTTTTTTTTTCTAGTACCATGACTGCTCTACCAACTTGCCTCAGCATTCGTTCAGGCGGCTATGAAGAATTTTCCATTTTGTGGTCCTCACTCCTCCAATAATGACTCATGAGTGCATGTGTCTGCAGGCTTGTGGGCTTGAGTGTGCACGTTTCCAGTTATGCTTATTGAGAGTTGTAGGTTGCTGTAAGCTTAAAGTCACCTTAACATTTTTTTGAATAGCAACCAACTACCAGTGTAGGAGGAGATTAGTTTTAGAGAAAACTGATTCAAACTTGTCTTCCCTTGGAATTTTTAGTATGTGATTACGTGGATTTAGGTGAATTCAGGCAGGATGTATTTTAATTATGTTGGAATTTTTTTTATTTTATTTTGCACCCCCCCCCCCCCCCACTTGTCAGTCAGCCCCTTCCTGAGGAATGGACCGTCATTCTAGCAAACATTGGGGTGACGTGTTTTCACTTGCTGGCACTACACCATTAGATGTTCTTGGCTATGTTCTGAGATAATCATGCAGTGGACTTATCCCCATAATTTCATAAGGGCAGTTCCCCTCCAAACAGTCCCTCCCCTCCTGGGGAAGCACAACTGATGGTTATCTAGTTAATACCAGGGAAATTGCACAGAACCCCTCCCAGAAAAGGCAAGCTGTGACCACACCTTTTCACTCATTCTCACCCTCTATGTCAAGCCCACTAATCGAACCACAGTTGCCTGGGCGACAGTAAGGGCACCAACCTCTGCTCCAGAGAAACAGGCATGTTTGTGTTTTTAATCAAGGTAGTGGACTGATACCCAAAGGAACCATTTTAGCCACAGTCAGTTTGTAAGGAAGAAGTTACCATTATGAGAAGATATCCCAACAAGTGTTAATTCTAAGCAGTTTGCAATCATGTTGTCTCTCTTAAAACATCGAAGGCTTATTTTTAATACAAAAGTGAATTAACGAAAACAAATACAACTGGAACTCACTACCAGATGACATTACCCAAGAATCTTCGCCAGCGTTATTTAAACATAAACTTAAAAGCCACCTTAAGTCACATTGGTTATGTCCCTGTACCAACCCTGACTAGTATCCCTTACACCCCCTCCACCTCACTTTAACTTCAAACAAATTACCCTAACAGTCCATCCAAACAAGTTGATCAACCATACTAACTAATCTAGGTATTATTGCCTTAATAAAATATCCTAAACCCTAGGTAATAAGGTAACGATTACCTACTACCACAACTTAAAGTAGGTCTCATGCCTCATGGATGGATGTATTCTGCTATGCCTGTAATCAGCCTGTATGTTCTGTAACTGAAATTATTGTACTATCTATTTTTCTTTCTGTATTCACTGTTACTTAATGCTATCTACCTAAAATTTGTAAATTGTTATGTGTCTGGGGCTTTTCTCCCGGGTCTCCGCTGAAAATGGATATGTATCCAGTCGGACCATCCCGGTCAACAAATGTAAAATAAAAATAAATAAAATGCAAGTACTATATGTATATAAAATATGAAAATATTACTACAGCTGTGTCTGTAGAAAACATTTTAATGCCATTTCTGAAGCACTTACCTGTAGCTAATAACAGGAGTGACTTTAACAGTGTGACGTTTTGAATTTGCTGGGAGGAAGTTTGAGAGTAAATTTGCATGTAAAAGGATAACCAATTAGTTCACAAGAATTACTTAATTCCTGCAGTATGCCGTGAAAATTTGAAAATGTTGAAAAAAGTTGTAACTGATACGATTACTTGTATAAGGAAGATGGAATGCAATTTAAGTAAAATGAAAAGATTTGTGCAACTTACAGAGTGCAGAAAGATGAGTGCTTATGAAACAGATAAAAGGCAGCAGTATTACGATTTTGGTGAAGGAACAGTACAAGTAGCCTGTGACATAAATTCCAAAGAACTCAAATGTTGCTGCTAGACTCTACATATTAGAATAGAGCTGAATCCATAATGTTACCAGAGTATTAGAGAACTCAAGGTTCCATAACAAAAGAATAGACAAAACCATTAATAGTGTCGCCACCAGTAACTCCAGTGATTTAACTGCTTCCCTAAAATGCATAAAAGTGCAAGGGATCCACGTGAGCAGTTAGTTGTGTCTAGATTAGTCAAGGAGAAAGCTGAGGAATGCTCAAGGTTAGTACTTTTGCCTGCCATTGACCTAGAAAGCCCCGTTTTTTTTTTTTTTTTCTTTTTTCCTACATCAGAGATGCTAAACATCCTCTAATCTTAAGTTTGATTAAATGAGAAATAATTTTAGACCACTGGAGATGGAAAAGCTGTGTGTAGCAATATTGAATGTGCATCTAAGTTGAGGGATGGGCAGTGAAAGAAGCTGTGGACTTTTGTATAAGCTACATTTTTTTTTTATAAGTAAGACTGACTTGCAGGTCTAGTAAGAGAAGATGCACCTTCTGCAAATGTACTAAGGCACTTATGACCCATTAGGTAAAACTTTCCCAACTAGTAATTATCTCCAATTCTTTGTTTCAGTTGTGGGCCCCCCCCCCCCCAAACTTGGTAATTGTAACTGGTACAGAAAATCAGGTTCTAATACTTAAATGAAGCCTTTTTCTTTGCATTCATCTCTTCCTTTGTTTACAGTCCATTACACTGCATGATGAATAGGGTGGCCACGGTGGTGCAGTGGTTAGCATTGTCGCCTCACAGCAAGATGTTCTCCGGTTCGATCCACTGCTGGGGGTGCCTTCTGTGCGGAGTCTGCATGTCCTTCCTGTGGTCGTGTGGGTTTCCTCCAGGTGCTCCGGTTTCCTCCCACATCCCAAAGACATGCTGTAGGTGGATTGGACACTCTAAATTGGCCCTAGGTGTGAGTGTGTGTGTGTTTGTGCCTTCTGTGGAAGGCTGGGCTGGCAACTTGACACCGTAAAACTCCACTGCCAATCATGAGCGGACAAGGTGATCCGCTGTGGCGACCCCTAACCAGGAAAAAGCCGAAAGAAGAAGACCCTGCATGATGAATATATTTTCATAATGTCATTGGTAGGAAAATGTCTCCTAAAGAGGCACAGCTGGCGTGTGGTGTAGACCAAGTGAGGCAAAATTGAGGACACATTGTCACCACCAGTTAACCCGTGTCAAAATTCCTTTATGCATTTGTGCATCTGTTGAAGCTGTGAGGGTCTAGATGTTCAGGAATGCTTTTTAGGCATTATTTTTTTTAAATAGTGAAGTTTGAATATGTTGGCCACCTGTATCATGTGTGTTCATAAAAACCCACAAGCATTCTCTCTCATACATATTGAACCCTTAACCGCAAGCTAATTGAAGAAACCTCAATTAGAATAGAACATGTCTTTAGAGAGTTGGAACCAGAACACCAGGATAAAGCCAACAGAGAGGAGGAAGACATACAGATTTTTCAGCTTTGCTTTCTTTTTGTGTATACTTAACCAGGGAACCAAGTTCTGTGAGATGGCAATACTACTAACTGTGCTAGTGATCAGCTGCTTTCATGCATACCCTTTTCAAACCACCAAAAATAGGCACTTGGTATGTACAGTGCTGATGATTTGGATGAAAAGTAGAAGACACTGTTGCCAACTTGGTGCTGCTACGTACACTGCAACCATTTCAGAATGTGCATAGACACAAACAATTGCAAAAGCCATTGCAGTAATCATTTTGCACTGATTTCAGCTAACAGATTGTGTGGCACTGTTCCTTCCAACTGCAACAATAACCTTGCGCGTACGGCTACTGCCAGGTCCCAAAAACCATGAATGCATAAAACTAATAACGGGACCAGGAATTCAGGCAACAATCAATTCTTTAAGTGCAAAAGCACATACAAGAGTGGAAAAAACAGACTGGTTTCAGTTATAACATTATTTAGCCTTCCTCAGTGTAGTTAAATCCAAAAAAACCAAACACTCTTTATATATCTCAGCAAAACATGTGACCTTTCAAAATTGTTCATTTAGACCAGGTGTGAATAAGCCTCCTAATTTAATTATCCACTTTTTTTCTTTTTTATTTAATATATCATGCCAACCAGTTTTGTTGTTCCTTGGTCCACTAATTTTGTCAAATATTGTAAAACGGAATGATGCTTTAGCATGTGTTAAACAATGTTTGTATAGGGCATTTGTGATTTATTTTGATTTTTCACTTTACCAAAATGTTCTTGCATCCTACTTCTTAGTGGTCTAGAGGTCTGTCCTCTGTAAAAAGCAGAGATGTTCTTCGTCTTCCCTTGCTGCAGTCCTGACAATTGGGTATAGTCCGCGTCCCAGTCGGCCCGAATACCAGAGTATAAGGCTGACGTCGGTCATGGCGCCTTAGACTGACGTCAGTACGTCAGGGTACTAATGCGCATGACCGACGTCATTTCCTCAGTCTTTTTTGCCGCATGGTCCGATGCAGAAGCAATTTTGCGAGTGCAGGTTGGCGTTCTGAGATTTTCCGAAACCGGAGTTTCAGACCGGATACAGAGTTGGCTAAGTAACCCGTTGAACATTTTGGTTTTTCTTGCCTCAGTATTTAACCGGATGTCAGAAAAAGTGAATAACTGTATTTCTTGTGGGAAGCAGATACCATAGGGATTATCATACATTGTGTATACCTTGTTTAGGGCCTGAGCACGGCGTTGTTGGTTGCCGCTCTTGTGCTAGATTTAACAAGCGCACTATTAAGAGGAGGCTTGATTGTGCTAGGTTAGTGTTTGGGAAGCGTTGCAATTATACTATGCCGTTGGATGTTCGCGCCTGCTTCATCTAAGAAGCGCAAGGACAAAACAGTGAAGTCTAGGGGTGAGGAACCGGCAGTCCCGGACGTCGGTCCTTTAGAAGGCTCAGGGAGCCAGAGGTTTTGCCAGGAGTCTCTATGGAGTCTCAGGCAGATACTTTACTGTTACAGGATGTGCCCTCTCAGGAGGTAGGCCAGGCTGAGGGGCTTCTCAGGTAACTGTTCTTCCCTCTCTTCCCAAGGTAGTTAGGGCCTCTCCTTCTGTTGCCAAAGCTTCTTTTAGAGGAAGGCCAAGTTCAGCTTCTGTAGGGGCTTCTCCTAGCATTTCGGCTCTGTGCCTAAGAAACATATGCTTAAAATGGCAGAAGATTTGATTACTTTGATTAGAGGTTCTATGCCCCACCTGATAAGAGGCCTAGGGTGGAACAGGAGTTTGATAGTTTTGAACAGTGTTCACAGGCTTCAGAGTCTTCTGTGGAAGACTTGCAAGAGTTTCCTACTTATTCTGATTCTGATGTGGATGATTCCACTCCTTCAGCTTCTCCTCCTGAGGATTTTTCATTTTCAGAGACTCTTCACTCCATGAGGGAGCACTTTAAATGGGAAGGCCAAGATTACTCTGACTCCAGAAAAGGCTTAGGGAATTCTTGTTTTGCCCCAGCATAGGCCTTTAGCTATTCCTCCTGTGTTGAATGTGGTGGAGGATGTTTTGCAGAGCTTCTCTGAACCCTGATTCCTTGCCTCCTGCTCCTGTTAAGCCTGATAGGTATTATAGGGTGAAGCTCATAAGTATTTGTTTAAGAGTCCCAGGCGGACCCAGAAACTGTTTCTCAGGGGCCTAAAGGTGTTAAAGCTTCTGTGGTTAAAAATCCTGTACCCTCTGATAAAGAGGCAAGGGCTTTGGATAGGTGGGGTAAGAAAGTATATACTTCTTCCACTCTAGCCATGAGGCGTTGAATTGTCAATTTCATATGCTGAAATATCAGAATTATCTCCTTTCACAATTGAAATCTAAGGTGGATGCTTTGGCGGAAGGTATTGAGTGTAAAGAATTGCTGGATTTGGTTCATGTGTCTGAACAAGTGGGTAAGCATTCTTTGCAGTGTGGCTTTGATGCTGTTCAGGCCTCCTCGAGGGTGGCTGCTACTAGTTCTGTTCTTCGCAGACATGCATGGTTGAAGGATCAGAATTTAGCTGAGCATGTTAAGACCAGGATTTTGGATGCTCCTTTACAGTCTGATGTGTTGTTTGGGCCGCCTGTGGAAGCAGTTTTAAAGAAAATGGAGGACAAAGCTAAGTCTATGCAGACTGTTAAAGATTTTGCAGGTGCAGCCTCCAGTTTAGTAGAAATTGGCCTGCTAAGGGGTGGACATATCCTGCTTATGGTTCCCAGTCTAGGGGTAGGTCTAGACGTGGTAGGGGCAGGGCTCAAGGTTCTTTAGGCCTAGATCAGACAGTTCACCTGCTCAGACTTCTGTTGAGCGCCAGGGTCAGTCCTTTCGTAAGCAGAACCAATGACCTGCCTTTTCAGCTGCCAGTGGACTCTCGTCTGGCAGCTCCTTTGGGAGGAAGATTGTCTCTTTTCAAAGAAAATTGGGATTTAATCACTCAAGACAGATGGGTGCTGGATATCATTCATCACGGGTACAGATTTTATTTCCACACAATGCCCCCTTTCAAAGGCATGCCAGATGTTCCTCCTCCACAAAGAAAAGAGGCTCACAAGCAAGTTTCTCAGTTACTCCAGATAGGGGCTATTCAGCCAGTCCCTGTGTCAGAAAGGGGCTTCGGATTTTATTCTCGCCTGATGTTCTTCGTCTTCCCTTGCTGCAGTCCTGACTATTGGGTATAGTCCGCGTCCCAGTCGGCCCGAATACCAGAGTATAAGGCTGGCGTCGGTCATGGCGCCTTAGACTGGCGTCAGTACGTCAGGGTACTAATGGGCATAATCGGCGTCATTTCAGTCTTTTGCCGCATGGTCCGATGCAGAAGCAATTTTGCGAGTGCAGGTTGGCGTTCTGAGATTTTCCGAAACCGGAGTTTCAGACCGAGTACAGAGTTGGCTAAGTAACCCCGTTGGGGAACATTTTGGTTTTTCTTGCCTCAGTATATTACGGATGTCAGAAAAAGTGAATAACTGTATTTCTTGTGGGAAGCAGATACCATAGGGATTATCATACATTGTGTATACCTTGTTTAGGGCCTGAGCACGACGTTGTTGGTTGCCGCTCTTGTGCTAGATTTAATAAGCGCACTATTAAGAGGAGGCTTGATTGTGCTAGGTTAGTGTTTGGGAAGCGTTGCAATTATACTATGCCGTCGGATGCTCCGACGCCTGCTTCATCTAAGAAGCGCAAGGACAAAACAGTGAAGTCTAGGGGTGAGGAGCCGGCAGTCCCGGACGTCGGTCCTTTAGAAGGCTCAGGGGAGCCAGAGGTTTTGCCAGGAGTCTCTATGGAGTCTCAGGCAGATACTTTACTGTTACAGGATGTGCCCTCTCAGGAAGTAGGCCAGGCTGAGGGGGCTTCTCAGGTAACTGTTCTTCCCTCTCTTCCCAAGGTAGTTAGGGCCTCTCCTTCTGTTTCCAGGGCTTCTTTTAGAGGAAGGCCAAGTTCAGCTTCTGTAGGGGCTTCTCCTAGCATTTGGGCTCTGTGCCTAAGAAACATATGCTTAAAATGGCTGAAGATTTGATTACTCTGATTAGAGGTTCTATGCCCCACCTGATAAGAGGCCTAGGGTGGAACAGGAGTTTGATAGTTTTGAACAGTGTTCACAGGCTTCAGAGTCTTCTGTGGAAGACTTGCAAGAATTTCCTGCTTATTCTGATTCTGATGTGGATGATTCCACTCCTTCAGCTTCTCCTCCTGAGGATTTTTCATTTTCAGAGACTCTTCACTCCATGAGGGAGCACTTTAAATGGGAAGGCCAAGATTACTCTGACTCCAGAAAAGGCTTAGGGAATTCTTGTTTTGCCTCAGCATAGGCCCTTAGCTATTCCTCCTGTGTTGAATGTGGTGGAGGATGTTTTGCAGAGGCTTCTCTGAACCCTGATTCCTTGCCTCCTGCTCCTGTTAAGCCTGACAGGTATTATAGGGTGCCAAGCTCATAAGTATTTGTTTAAGAGTCCCAGGGCGGACCCAGAAACTGTTTCTCAGGGGCCTAAAGGTGTTAAAGCTTCTGTTGTTAAAAATCCTGTACCCTCTGATAAAGAGGCAAGGGCTTTGGATAGGTGGGGTAAGAAAGTATATACTTCTTCCACTCTAGCCATGAGGGCTTGAATTGTCAATTTCCTATGCTGAAATATCAGAATTATCTCCTTTCACAATTGAAATCTAAGGTGGATGCTTTGGCGGAAGGTATTGAGTGTAAAGAATTGCTGGATTTGGTTCATGTGTCTGAACAAGTGGGTAAGCATTCTTTGCAGTGTGGTTTTGATGCTGTTCAAGCCTCCTCGAGGGTGGCTGCTACTAGTTCTGTTCTTCGCAGACATGCATGGTTGAAGGATCAGAATTTAGCTGAGCATGTTAAGACCAGGATTTTGGATGCTCCTTTACAGTCTGATGTGTTGTTTGGACCGCCTGTGGAAGCAGTTTTAAAGAAAATGGAGGACAAAGCTAAGTCTATGCAGACTGTTAAAGATTTTTGCAGGTGCAACCTCCGAGTTTAGTAGAAATTGGCCTGCTAAGGGGTGGACATATCCTGCTTATGGTTCCCAGTCTAGGGGTAGATCTAGACGTGGTAGGGGCAGGGCTCAAGGTTCGTTTAGGCCTAGATCAGACAGTTCACCTGCTCAGACTTCTGGTGAGGGCAGGGGTCAGTCCTTTCGTAAGCAGAACCAATGACCTGCCTTTTCAGCTGCCAGTGGACTCTCGTCTGGCAGCTCCTTTGGGAGGAAGATTGTCTCTTTTCAAAGAAAATTGGGATTTAATCACTCAAGACAGATGGGTGCTGGATATCATTCATCACGGGTACAGATTTTATTTCCACACAATGACCCCTTTCAAGGGCATGCCAGATGTTCCTCCTCCACAAAGAAAAGAGGCTCTCAAGCAAGTTTCTCAGTTGCTCCAGATAGGGGCTATTCAGCCAGTCCCTGTGTCAGAAAGGGGCTTCGATTTTATTCTCGCCTGTTCCTAGTACCAAAGAAGGGAACACGTGGAGACCAATTTTGGATTTATCTATCCTCAACACTTATCTGGACATTCCCAAGTTCAAGATGTTGGCGTTACAGCAACTGTTACCTCTGCTGGGCAAGGATCACTGGATGGTAACTTTGGATCTCAAGGAAGCTTACCTTCATGTGCCCATAAGGCTAAGTTGCAGAAAGTATCTCGGTTTCGAACTGGAGATTTTCATTATCAGTTCTCTGCATTGCCCTTTGGCTTATCTACTGCGCCCAGAGTATTCACAAAGGTTCTGGCTCCAGTGATAGCTTACTTCAGGCTTCAAGGCATTCAAATTTATCCTTACTTGGACGACTGCCTGATTCTGGCTCAAGAAAAGAACACCTTCTACAGCATCTGGAATATGTCATAGCAGTGCTAAGATGCCTAGGGTATTCTGTGAGCGAAATAAAGTCCAGTCTAGTACCCTCTCAAGACATGTGCTTTCTGGGTGTGAGACTGAATACAGCAGCCCAGATGGCCTTTTAACCCCGGACAAACAAAAGAGTCTGTCACTTTACTTCCATCAACTATCTCATCAGTCCGTGCTGACTGCAAGGACAGTCCTTCAAGCATTAGGGTTCATGGCATCTTGTATTCTGGTGCTTCCCAATGCCAAACTGCATATGAGGAAGCTGCAATGGTATCTCAAAATGTATGGACACAGCACTGCCAAGATTTGGACACTGTCATTCAAATAATACCTTGCCTTCAAAGGAATTCTTGTGGTGGGCTCAGGAATGTCACCTAAACAAGGGACTCTCTGTGACCCGGCCAGAGGCGAGTCAGATTTTAACGACAGATGCCTCGGACACTGCTTGGGGAGCTCATCTAAATGGAAAGTGGATACAAGACAAGTGGCCTGCCAGACTACAGCATCTACATATCAACATGAAGGAGATGTTAGCAGTCCAGTTTGCATTGCTGGCGTTCAAGGAGTTACTTCTTCCAGGGCAGGTGTTGATTCTGA
The DNA here is from genome assembly GCF_019279795.1 of Protopterus annectens. Classification (NCBI taxonomy): domain Eukaryota; kingdom Metazoa; phylum Chordata; order Ceratodontiformes; family Protopteridae; genus Protopterus; species Protopterus annectens. The sequence continues at coordinate 938,433,275 of NC_056725.1, read as the reverse complement.
CAGACAACACAACTGTCATGTGGTACATCAACAAGCAAGGGGAACACATTCTTATCCTCTATGCAGGCAAGCAATGATTTTATGGGAGACTGCGTTAAGCCTGCAACTGACTCTTCAGGCAAGGTTTCTGCCAGGAGCACAGAACTCCCTAGCAGATGTATTAAGCAGACAAATCATGGATCCCCACGAGTGGAAACTGGATCTTCATGTATTTCAGAAATTGACAGTGTCATGGGGAACTCCAGACATAGATCTGTTCGCTTCTCCACTAAACCACCAGCTGCCAAAGTATTGCACAAAGGGGTTTCATCACACAGCTTGGAAAGTGGATGCTCTGTCTTTCAGTTGGAAAAACCTTCATGTCTATGCTTTTCCACCTCTACCTCTTCTTCCAAAGGTATTACTAAAGATCAGACAGGACCCAAGGATGATTTTGATAGCTCCAGATTGGCCTCGGCAACATTGGTACCCACTTCTAAGGAGTCTTGTAAAGAAGCCTCCATGGCCTTTACCTCTGATTCCTCATCTGTTATCTCAGAAGGACGGTCATCTGCTCAATGTCAAGCTTCAATCTCTCCATCTCACAGCTTGGCATATTCTGTGTTGAAACATGGAAGGTCTCAGCTTCCTCAACAAGTTTTAAATGTGATTATGGAAGCTAGAAGGCCTAGTACTAGGAGAGTGTATGCAGAAAAATGGAAGAGATTTTTATTTTGGTGTACAGCAAAGAATTTGGAGATTTCAGAGCCTAATTTGAGTGTGGCTCTTCAATATCTTACTGAGTTATTGGACAAAGGTTTGTCTTTCTCTTCCATAAAGATTCATGCTGCAGCAATATCAGCTCATTATGATTGTGACCCACCTTTGTTTTCGCATCCTTTGTTCAAGCAGTTTCTTAGAGGGGCAAAGAATATAAGACCCCCACGTAGAGCTCCTACTCCTGCTTGGGATCTCAATTTTGTGTTGGAAAAACTTACTCTACAACCTTTTGAGCCGGCAGCTACTGCTGAATTGAAATATTTGTCATGGAAGACGGCTTTTCTGTTGGCTATTACTTCTGCAAGAAGGGTGTCTGAGTTGCAGGCCCTTATGGCAGTAGAGCCCTTTTTGATTTTCCATAAGGACAGGGTATCATTACGTACTAATCCTTCCTTTATGCCTAAGGTGGTTTCTAGTGTGGCTTTAAACCAAACTATTCATTTGCCTACGTTTTTGCAGATCCTCAAAATAAAGGGGAAAAGATTTTGCACACTTTAGATGTACACAGGCAATTGCGTTATTATTTGAGCAGGACTAAAGATTTTAGGCAGTCTCAGCAGTTACTTGTTTCTTTTGCTTTAAGTTCACAGGGCAAACCTGTGTCAAAACAAACTATTTCTAGGTGGATTGGCTTTTGCATTGCATTTTGTTATTCCCATCATGGCAAAGAGGTTCCAGCTGGGATTAGGCCTCATTCCACTAGGGCTACTGCCACTTCAACAGCATTTCTAAGGGGGTGGCAACTAAGGATATTCTGGAAGCAGCTACTTGGAGTTCAGTGCATACTTTCTCTAGGCATTATCACCTGCCTATATACTCTAAGTCTAGAGCTGGTTTTGCCACAGCTGTTTTACAAGGCATGTTGTCAGCTCCTGCTACTTTATAATTTGCCAGCCTCCCTTACCTCTGCTTTGGGATTCTACCCAATAGTCAGGACTGCAGCAAGGGAAGGCGAAGAACATAGTACAGTTTGTACCTACCATAAATGTAGATGTTCGAGGATTCCTTGCTGCAGTCCAATTTACCTCCTCCTTCCCTCTGTGTTTCAGGGTGGTTGTGTAGGTGCCTTTACATGCTTATATTTTTGTATATATATTATTGTATATATTGTACATGTTTATTGGTGCAGGTTGTTTTTGGGACTTGTCTTTTTGGGTCTTCTGACATCTGGGGCAAGAAAAGACTGAGGAAATGACGTCGGTCATGCGCATTAGTACCCTGACGTACTGACGTCAGTCTAAGGCGCCATGACCGACGTCAGCCTTATACTCTGGTATTCGGGCCGACTGGGACGCGGACTATACCCCAATAGTCAGGACTGCAGCAAGGGAATCCTCGAACATCTACATTTATGGTAGGTACAAAACTGTACTTTCCTAGTACCAAAGAAGGGGAACACATGGAGACCAATTTTGGATTTATCTATCCTCAACACTTATCTGGACATTCCCAAGTTCAAGATGTTGACGTTACAGCAACTGTTACCTCTGCTGGGCAAGGATCACTGGATGGTAACTTTGGATCTCAAGGAAGCTTACCTTCATGTGCCCATAAGGCTAAGTTGCAGAAAGTATCTGCGGTTTCGAACTGGAGATTTTCATTATCAGTTCTCTGCATTGCCCTTTGGCTTATCTACTGCGCCAGAGTATTCACAAAGGTTCTGGCTCCAGTGATAGCTTACTTCAGGCTTCAAGGCATTCAAATTTATCCTTACTTGGACGACTGCCTGATTCTGGCTCAAGAAAAGGAACACCTTCTACTGCATCTGGAATATGTCATAGCAGTGCTAAGATGCCTAGGGTATTCTGTGCTCGAAATAAAGTCCAGTCTAGTACCCTCTCAAGACATGTGCTTTCTGGGTGTGAGACTGAATACAGCAGCCCAGATGGCCTTTTTAACCCGGACAAACAAAAGAGTCTGTCACTTTACTTCCATCAACTATCTCATCAGTCCGTGCTGACTGCAAGGACAGTCCTTCAAGCATTAGGGTTCATGGCATCTTGTATTCTGGTGCTTCCCAATGCCAAACTGCATATGAGGAAGCTGCAATGGTATCTCAAAATGTATGGACACAGCACTGCCAAGATTTGGACACTGTCATTCAAATAATACCTTGCCTTCAAAAGGAATTCTTGTGGTGGGCTCAGGAATGTCACCTAAACAAGGGACTCTCTGTGACCCGGCCAGAGGCGAGTCAGATTTTAACGACAGATGCCTCGGACACTGCTTGGGGAGCTCATCTAAATGGAAAGTGGATACAAGACAAGTGGCCTGCCAGACTACAGCATCTACATATCAACATGAAGGAGATGTTAGCAGTCCAGTTTGCATTGATGGCGTTCAAGGAGTTACTTCTTCCAGGGCAGGTGTTGATTCTGACAGACAACACAACTGACATGTGGTACATCAACAAGCAAGGGGGAACACATTCTTATCCACTATGCAGGCAAGCAATGATTTTATGGGAGACTGCGTTAAGCCTGCAACTGACTCTTCAGGCAAGGTTTCTGCCAGGAGCACAGAACTCCCTAGCAGATGTATTAAGCAGACAAATCATGGATCCCCAGTGGAAACTGGATCTTCATGTATTTCAGAAATTGACAGTGTCATGGGGAACTCCAGACATAGATCTGTTCGCTTCTCCACTAAACCACCAGCTGCCAAAGTATTGCACAAAGGGGTTTCATCACACAGCTTGGAAAGTGGATGCTCTGTCTTTCAGTTGGAAAAACCTTCATGTCTATGCCTTTCCACCTCTACCTCTTCTTCCAAAGGTATTACTAAAGGTCAGACAGGACAGGCCAAGGATGATTTTGATAGCTCCAGATTGGCCTCGGCAACACTGGTACCCACTTCTAAGGAGTCTTGTAAAGAAGCCTCCATGGCCTTTACCTCTGATTCCTCATCTGTTATCTCAGAAGGATGGTCATCTGCTCAATGTCAAGCTTCAATCTCTTCATCTCACAGCTTGGCATATTTTGTGTTGAAGCATGGTAGGTCTCAGCTTCCTCAACAAGTTTTAAATGTGATTATGGAAGCTAGAAGGCCTAGTACTAGGAGAGTGTACTAGAAAAATGGAAGAGATTTTTATTTTGGAGTACAGCAAAGAATTTGGAGATTTCAGAGCCTAATTTGAGTGTGGCTCTTCAATATCTTACTGAATTATTGGACAAGGTTTGTCTTTCTCTTCCATAAAGATTCATGCTGCAGCAATTTCAGCTCACTATGATTGTGACCCACCTTTGTTTTCGCATCCTTTGTTCAAGCAGTTTCTTAGAGGGGCAAAGAATATAAGACCCCCGTAGAGCTCCTACTCCTGCTTGGGATCTCAATTTTGTGTTGGAAAAACTTACTCTACAACCTTTTGAGCCTGCAGCTACTGCTGAATTGAAATATTTGTCATGGAAGACTGCTTTTCTGTTGGCTATTACTTCTGCAAGAAGGGTGTCTGAGTTGCAGGCCCTTATGGCAGTAGAGCCCTTTTTGATTTTCCATAAGGACAGGGTATCATTACGTACTAATCCTTCCTTTATGCCTAAGGTGGTTTCTAGTGTGGCTTTAAACCAAACTATTCATTTGCCTACGTTTTTGCAGATCCTCAAAATAAAGGGGAAAAGATTTTGCACACTTTAGATGTACACAGGCAATTGCGTTATTATTTGAGCAGGACTAAAGATTTTAGGCAGTCTCAGCAGTTACTTGTTTCTTTTGCTTTAAGTTCACAGGGCAAGCCTGTGTCAAAACAAACTATTTCTAGGTGGATTGGCTTTTGCATTGCATTTTGTTATTCCCATCATGGCAAAGAGGTTCCAGCTGGGATTAGGCCTCATTCCACTAGGGCTACTGCCACTTCAACAGCATTTCTAAGGGGTGGCAACTAAGGATATTCTGGAAGCAGCTACTTGGAGTTCAGTGCATACTTTCTCTAGGCATTATCACCTGCCTATATACTCTAAGACTAGAGCTGGTTTTGCCACAGCTGTTTTACAAGGCATGTTGTCAGCTCCTGCTACTTTATAATTTGCCAGCCTCCCTTACCTCTGCTTTGGGATTCTACCCAATTGTCAGGACTGCAGCAAGGGAAGGCGAAGAACATAGTACAGTTTTGTACCTACCATAAATGTAGATGTTCGAGGATTCCCTTGCTGCAGTCCAATTCCTCCCTCCTTCCCTCTGTGTTTCAGGGTGGTTGTGTAGGTGAGTTTACATGCTTATATTTTTGTATATATTACTGTATATATTGTACATGTTTTTGGTGCAGGTTGTTTTGGGACTTGTCTTTTGGGTCTTCTGACATCTGGGGCAAGAAAAGACTGAGGAAATGACGTCGGTCATGCGCATTAGTACCCTGACGTACTGACGTCAGTCTAAGGCGCCATGACCGACGTCAGCCTTATACTCTGGTATTCGGGCCGACTGGGACGCGGACTATACCCAATTGTCAGGACTGCAGCAAGGGAATCCTCGAACATCTACATTTATGGTAGGTACAAAACTGTACTTTTTTCAAGTGATTACGGAAACACAACTTGAACCCGATTGGTTATGTACACTGGATGTGAGAGCCCTGTATACCAACATCCCCCATTGGGCTGGTATAGATGCCCTTGAATTTTGGCTATACAAATCTGGGCATTACCCCCCTGGTTTCAAATACATTCTTGCTTGTTCTTGCGGAATATGTATAAACAATGAACATTATTTTTATCAAAGTAAATGTTTCCTACAAGTTCAGGGTACTGCTATGGGGGCATCATTTGCACCAATATATGCCGATTTGTTTATGGCATATATTGAAGAACAGCTTATTTATGACCACTCCCATAATTTGTTCATGGGGGAGAGGGATATCTGGAGAAGATATCTGGATGACTGCTGGTTGGTCTGGAGATCAGATGTTGAACATCTTCAAGAATTTGTTAGCTACTTGAATGAGAACAAATGGGGAATTCATTTTACATTTAACCACCATAGGGATAAAATCACATTTTTGGATGTTTTGGTATCGAGGGCTCCAGATCACACTTTAGTCACTGAAGTATATTGCAAATTCCCTGAATACAACTCTGCTCCAGGCCACCAGCTATCATCCACACCATATTTGTAGGAACATTCCTAAATCACACTTTGAGGGTAAAACAGATTTGTTTTGAGCCAGCCAAGCAGAAATACTATAGGGATGAATTGAGGTCCAGATTTAGGGACAGAGGGTATAAAATGGGGGAAGTCTTACAAGCCCAGAATAAGGTTGGTAATATGACACGGGATAGCCTTCTCCTTTATAAACATAAAAATGATGACAGCAAGTCACCGCCTAGGTTTGTGATGACTTGTGGTAGGAATGCAGGTGCTCTGATGGAACATGTGCAGCACTACTGGAATATATTGTTGGCTGATGCTACTCTAGGTAAAATGTTAGGGGATAGATGCCATTTCTCTTTCCGAAAAGGGGGGAATTTGGGTTCCATCTTTAACCATTATAAAAAAGGACACCTCAGGGATACTCCACAGTTACATATTACCCTCTTAGGGGGGACCTCTAATAGGTTGTCATCCTTGTGGACATTGTGTCCATTGACCCAAAATTCTTAAAACTAGGACTTTTAGTAACAAAAATACATCTCAGGTCTTTGATAACCCCTTTTTTGCCAACTGTAATACCGATTAGGTTATTTATCTAGTCAGTTGTCAATAATGTCCTTCAAGGATGCATCTGCAGTCCTAACATATGGGTTGTCCTGCCTCGGGCAGCCCTTCGGTCGGCCGGATTCCAAAGTCTGGGTCTGGCCTTGGCTGATGTCGCACTTCACCCGACGTCATAGCTGCTGTTTATTGGGTATAATGGCATCAGCCGACGCCATTTTCCTCAGTCTTTCTTGCCGCGGTGCCGGCAGAAGCTGTTCGCAAGTGCCGGTCGGTCAGATCCAGAGATTTCTACTACCGAAGACTTCTAAAAAGCTAAGTACCCCGTTGGGGACTCTTTCTTGCCTCAGCCGATGTCAGACAAAGTAAATAATTGTTTAACTTGTGGGAAACAAATACCTCATAAGGATTTCCACTCTTACTGCCTTCCTTGCTTAGGCCCAGACCACGACATATCAGCTTGTCTAGCCTGTGCTTCCTTCAACCGACGGACACTTAGACGTTGGTCGGAGTTTGCAGAGGAGTTTTTTGGTCCCGCTTTTGCATACAAAATGCCGTCGGAGACTCGACTACTCAATTAGCTAAAAAGCGCAAGGAAAAGGATCGACATTCGCGGCCCGCGGTTTCGGCTGAAACCACGGTTAGGCCAACCGCGAATGTCTCGGTTTCGGCTGAAACCGAGCCCCCGGTTCTTCCTTCGGCCGAAAACATGCTTCCGATAGCCGAGGCCTCACAGAGCATGGCTGAATCTGCTACTGAATTTACTGCTACAGAAGCAGGCACCCAGGATTTATCAGACACTATTCCTTTAGACATAACTACCCCTGTACGTGGGGCTGCTAGACCCCCTGCTTCCATGTCCATCAAGGCATTTGCCAGGGCTAAGGCAGCTAAATCTTCTAAGGCCTTGCCTGCCAAAACTCCTTCACATAGGCCTACCTCTAGTTCCCAAATACTCAGCCTGGCTGAGGATCTCATCTCTTTGATCAGAGGATCCAAACCTCACCCAGACAGGGCCTCTCAGCCCCCTCCAGACAAGAGGCCTAGGACTGAACCCCCGGAACCTGTCTCTACAGATTATTCCTCTGATGACTCAGACCTTTCAGACCCTCACAAAGGCCCATATTCTCCTTATGAGGATTCTGATGCAGAAGACTCCATCCCTTCTGCTTCTCCTCCTGAAGAATTTTCCTTTGGGGAAACCTTGCATGCTATGAGGGAACACTTCCAATGGCAGGGCCAGGATTTTTCAGATTCAAGGAAAAGGCTAAGGACTTTTTTACACTTACCACAGTATAGGCCTTTAGCCATTCTGCCAGTACGAACAGTTGTTGATGATGCATATAATGATGCCTGTACTGCTCCTGATTCTCTTCCTCCGGTCCCTGCCAACCCAGACAGATATTACAGGGTCCCGGGCACACACTACCATTTGTATAAGGCTCCTGTTGCAGACCCTGAAACCATTTCACAGGGCCCTAAAGGTGTGGCAGCTGCCTCTGCCAAAAACCCTCTTCCCTCTGAAAGGGAATCTAGAGCATTAGAGAGATGGGGTAAAAAGGTTTATACTTCTACTGCTCTTTCGGCCAGGGCCTTGAACTGTCAATTTCACATGATTCAGTACCAGGAATTTTTGTTAGACCAGATAAATAAAAAACTATCTTCTCCTGAACCTTTAGACCGCAAGTCCCTTCAGGATTTGGTACATAACTCTCAGCAGGTCAGTAACCATTTCTTAAAATGTGGCTATGATGCACTGGAGGCTTCCTTTAGATCAGCTGTGACTGGAACTGTGATTCGAAGGCATGCCTGGTTAAAAGAACAATCCTTACCAGACCATGTTAAGTCAAAACTCCTAGATGCTCCCATGGAGAAACAAAGTTTGTTTGGCTCCCTGCACAGGAGGTTCTAAAAAAGGTGGAAGAAAAAGCAAAATCTGTCCAAACAGTCAAGGATTTCTTACAGGTTCAACCTCCGAGGTTTAGCAGAAATTGGCCTTCGAAGAATTGGTCCTTTCCAGACAACTCCAGAGCGCAGAGAGGCAGAAATAGACGCCCAAGAGGCAGAGGTCAATCTAGGGGTGCCTACAGGGAACGTCAGTGGCAACCTACCAACCAGAGAAGTACTGCCACAGAATCAACTACAACCACTTCCACAGGGCAGACACAATGACTTGGCTCTAGTTCCGCCTACCAGGGAACAACTGGAAGCACCCTTGGGCGGAAAACTAGCCTTATTCTCCGACAACTGGCATTACATTACAGGAGACAAATGGACTTTACAAACAATAGACAAGGGCTACAGGTTTCACTTCCATACTCTACCAAAAAAGAGAGGAATGCCAAACCTACCACCAAGCCAAAAAACAGACGCTCTAAGACAAATCAACAACTTACTAAGGATGAGAGCTATAGAAGAGGTGCCACCTATGGAACAAGGCCAAGGATTTTACTCCAGGCTTTTCCTTGTACCAAGAAAAGAAAATCAATGGAGACCTATTCTAGATTTGTCCGCACTGAACACATACCTCATTGTTCCAAAATTCAAAATGCTGACCCTCCAGCAACTTCTTCCCATGCTGGGCAAGGAGTTTTGGCTGGTGACTCTAGATCTCAAGGAGGCATACCTGCACGTCCCTATACGACCAGATTGCAGAAGACACCTCAGATTTCTTGCAGGATCAGAGCATTATCAATTCTCAGCATTGCCTTTTGGCTTATCTACTGCGCCCAGAGTATTCACGAAATGCCTGGCATCAGTAATTGCTCATTGCAGACTTCAGGGAATTCAGATTTACCCATACCTGGACGACTGCCTAATACAAGCGGACAACAAGGCAAAGTTAACAAAAGATTTGGAAAATGTCATACAACTGTTGCAAGCCTTGGGATACACAGTCAACATGCAAAAGTCAAGACTAGTACCATCCCAAAGGATAACATTCTTGGGTGCAGAATTAGACACATCAACTCAGATGGCTTTTCTCACAGAAGAAAAACAAAAGCAACTACCAGTCTACTTCATGACATTAACAACACAAACTCAGCTTACTGCAAGGAAAGTCCTGCAAGCCCTGGGTTACATGGCATCCTGCATAATATTGGTTCCGCATGCCAGGCTGCATATGAGAAAGCTACAGTGGTATCTAAGGAATGTATGGTCTCAACACAAGCACAGTCTAGAAGCCCAGATTCCAATAATTCCTTGCCTGAAGCAAGAATTCCTGTGGTGGGCTCAGGCCTGTCAGATAAACAGAGGCTTGCCTTTCCACAAACCACATCCAAGCCAGACCATCACCACGGACGCCTCACACCTAGGATGGGGGACACACATGGTGGACAAGTGTATACAAGGTCTATGGACCCAAGACCAGCTGAATCTACACATAAATCTAAAGGAGATGCTGGCAGTGAAACATGCGATCCAGGCATTCAGACCACTCCTTCAACAGGGTCATCTGCTGATAAGGACGGACAATACCACAGTCATGTGGTACATCAACAAACAGGGAGGTACACATTCATATCCTCTATGCCGGATGGCAATGGACCTGTGGAATATGGCCCTGAACCTCAACATTCAACTTCAGGCCAGATTTGTACCAAAAAAAGAAAATTCTCTAGCGGACACCTTAAGCAGAACTACCACGGATGCTCACGAATGGATGCTGCATCCAGATATCTTCAAAGCCATAACAAAGAAATGGGGACTACCACAGATAGACCTGTTTGCCTCCCCACACAATCACCAATTGAAGAAATTCTGCACACGAGCATACTACCCACTTGCTTGGAGGGTGGACTCCCTTTCCTTCAGCTGGAAAAACCTGACAGCATATGCATTTCCACCTCTTCCCTTGATGCACAAAGTTCTACTGAAGATCAGAGAGGATCAGCCAAGGGTAATCCTGATAGCTCCAGATTGGCCAAGGCAACATTGGTACCCGCTACTGAGAAGCATGTCTCGGACACACGCATGGCATCTACCTCTATGTCCCTTACTACTAACACAGGACAACTACAAGATCCTACATCCAAACTTGAAAACACTGCAGCTAGCTGCTTGGAATATTGCATAAAACAAAATAACCCAGATTTATCTCAGAGGGTTAAGGACATTATCCTGGAGGCACGCAGACCCTCCACAAGGAAGACTTATTCAGCCAAGTGGAAAAGATACCTCATTTGGAGTGCAGCGAAGGGAGAAAATGTCTCATTGGCAAACGTAGCACACATCCTGGAATATTTAGCAGAGCTGTTCCACAATGGCCTGTCTTACTCCTCCATTAAGATTCATGCATCAGCAATTTCAGCAGAATACAACATGGATCCTCCTGTCTTCTCTCATCCTCTACTCAGGCAGTTCTTGAGAGGAATCAAAAATGTAAAGCCTCCAAGGAAACCACCTTTACTTACATGGGATCTCAACTTTGTGCAGGAAAAGTTAACACTTCCCCCTTTTGAACCAGCAGCAACAGCAGAATTACAATTCTTGTCTTGGAAAACTGCTTTCCTGCTAGCAATTACTTCAGCAAGAAGGGTATCTGAGTTGCAGGCATTAATGGCAGTACAACCCTTCCTCATCTTCCATCAGGACAGAGTCTCTCTGAGAACTAACCCTACCTTTATGCCAAAAGTGGTCTCCAGAGTATCATTGAACCAAGCGATTCATTTACCTACATTCTTCCCCAACCCACAGAACAGGGGGGAAAGACTGCTACATACCTTGGATGTGCACAGACAATTACGCTACTATCTGGACAGAACTAAGACCAGCAGAAAAACTGACCAGCTTCTGGTAGCATATGCAACAGGAATGCAAGGAAAAGCAATTTCAAAACAGACAATCTCAAAATGGATAGGAAATTGCATTCGATTTTGCTACTCTTTTCATGGAAAGACAACTCCTGATAATATCAGACCTCATTCCACAAGAGCTACAGCCACCACTACAGCTTTCCTACGAGGAGTGGCTACTAAAGATATTTTAGAAGCTGCTACTTGGAGCTCCGTGCATACATTTGCCAAGCATTACAATCTTCCCTTATACTCTAGATCCTGAGCAGGTTTTGCAACTGCTGTTTTGCAAGGGATCTTAACTACACCATCTTTATCTTAGTGCCTCCTCCCCCAGTTTGGCTATGGTATTCTACCCATATGTTAGGACTGCAGATGCATCCTTGAAGGACATAGTACAGTTTTGTACCTACCATAAATGTAGATGTCCGATAGGTATGCATCTGCAGTCAGGATTACCCACCCTCCTTCCCCTCTGTGGTATTCCTAGGGTATTTACCCCTCTTTTAGCTAGCTGGGGGAATCTATTATGGTGTATTTGTTTGTATGTATATATATATATATATATATATATATATATATATATATATATATATATATATATATTTTTTTTTTTATATTGTTTGCTCTCTACTGTTTGGAATTATTTGCATTTATCCAATTTTAGCCTTACTAGAGGGCACCTGGCATCTGGGGCAAGAAACACTGAGGAAAATGGTGTCGGCTGATGCCTTTATACCCAATAAACAGCAGCTATGACGTCGGGTGAAGTGCGACATCAGCCGAGACCAGACCCAGACTTTGGAATCCGGCTGACCGAAGGGCTGCCTGAGGCAGGACAAACCCATATGTAAGGACTGCAGATGCATACCTATCGGACATCTACATTTATGGTAGGTACAAAACTGTACTTTCTGCTTTTTTGGGGGGGGGGGGGCTGCAAGCTACTAGAAAAAGAATAAACTATTCGCTAGTAGGACAGACATCTAGACCACTAAGAAGCAGGATGTCAGAACATCTTAGTGAAGTGAAAAATCACGAATGCCCTATACAAACATTGTTTAACACACGCCAAAGCATCCTTCAGTTTTACAATAATTGACAAAATTAGTGGACCAAGGAACAACAAAACTGGTTGGCATGATATATTAAACAAAAAGAAAGTGAATAAATTAGGAGGCTTATTCACACCTGTTCTAAATGAACAATTTTGAAAGGTCACATGTTTTGTTGAGATAGTGTTTGTTTTTTGGATTTAACTACACTGAGGAAAGCTAACTAATGTTACAGCCGAAACCGGTCTGTTTGTTCCACTCTTGTATGTGCTTCTGCACTTAAAGAATTGATTGCTGCCTGAATTGCTGGTCCCGTTAACAGTTTTATACTGTTCCTTATACACACTGAGCAGTGTGGATGAGAGGTGTGGACTCTAACTCTTAGCTGAGATATACAAGTATCCTGTTTTTTTTTTTCGATTATTTATACATTTTATTGTTTCTAGCAGTTTATATATAGCACTTTTATTGTAATCTGCACGGGTAACTGATTTGTTTGCAGTTAAAGCATTCTATATCTTTCCAAATCTTTCTGTTTAAAAACTTTCATTTTGTGGCTTTATCTAGACTAGAGCATTGCAGGCTAGTGGGGGCTGGTTCTTTTGTGTTTTTGTAAAAAAAAAAAAAAAAAAAAAAAATTGTTCTGGTATTTAAGCCCTAACTTTGAGAGAGTTTCTGTCTATACATACTGAGCAGAGTGGATGAGAGGTGTGGACTCAAACTCTTAGCTAAGATGTACAAGTATCCTGTTTTTTTTTCCAATTATTTATACAGTTTATTGTTTCTAGCAATTTATATGTAGCACTTTTATTCTAATCTGCACGGGTAACTGATTTGTTTGCAGTTAAAGCATTCTGTATCTTTACAAATCTTTATCTATTTAAAAACTTTCATTTTGTGGCTTTCTCTAGTGCTTTATCCCCACTCACCCTCCCTGTTGGTGTCTTGCTGTTATACTTGGTGGCTTTGCAGTTGCCCGCCCCTACTGTAAGTCTGATCTGGGACACTCCTCCCAGTCTCGTGTCATTAGCTCATTCTACCTAATACAGAGAGAACATTTGATAAGGCCTTCTGTTTCTCCTCTTTCCCTTTCAAAAAAAAAATTTTGCCTGAATTTCCTTATGTACTGACTGTGCTTATCAAACATTTTGAAATATAGAGTATATTTTAGAGCATTTATTATAACTGTAATTGCCTTAATATTGCTACAACTCAAGTACTCTAGGTTGCACTGCATCTGAAGGGTTTGTATGTTTTAGCTGCTTTTATATATAGACTTCTCTGTATATGTAGACTAACTACTAATTCTGCTGTATTACTGCCACTTAAATCGTTTTTCAGTTGTGCACTTGCCTTGCTTCATTTAAAAAGCTTTAAATTGCTAATTTTGTAGAGTTTTAATTGCATTTACTGTTTAGGACTACACACTCAAAAGTGTGTTAGACTTTTCTGTGTTTATTTACTGTATTGCATTGTTTAGCCTGTTTCAACAAAAAATATATATATACTATCTTGTTTGCTCGTTTCCCACCTTTTCTAGCCAGTACATATCCCAAGCCTTGCTTGTCTCAGGACTTTATTTTCTGTGCTCAGAGCTATCCAGACCTTGCTGTGGCAGAGGGAAATCCTACTGCCTACCAGTGGGACTGGTGAGCATTGTACTGCCTATCTAAAGCTAGAGGAGTGGTTTCCAGCTCTGAAATTGTAATTTTATTAGCCTTTTGGGGCTGATTTCTATCCCTTTCAACTTTCTGGCTTAAAAATGCGCGTGTTTGCACATTTTTCACATCGTGCAGCACTACGAGGCTACAGTTAAACTATTCCAGGTGCCAGAAAATCTGCTCTTCAAATTTTCCCTTAAAACCATCTGGTTTCTCAGTAGTAGCACTAAAATCTGAAACCCTGTGACTAGCACTTGCTCTAGAACCTGCTGTAAAGCACTAGGAAGCCTGAACCTGATAGAAGCACTCAGCTCTCCTTGTCAATAAGGAGAAATTAATCATAGGCACTAAACAGCCTACAATTGCAAAGTACCTTGCAAATGTAAGGCAAAACGGCTCTTAAACCTTACAAAAAAGCATCTAAACAGGCATGCCCAAGGGTCAGCTTCCGGTGGTTTCTCCTGTCCACCTGGGCATACTGGGGCAATGCGGCAACTGCCTCATGTACACAGACAATCTTCTCCTCCTACCACCCAACACTACAACCTGCGAGAGATGCACTTACATAGCCAAACTGGAAGCAAAGCTCTCTCCGGTCAAGACTGTGCTAGATAGTCAAGAGGAGAAGGCTAACACCTGCATTACACCTCTAGCAACTCAGCCCTTCAAAACCCACACCATCAACTCCCACACATAGCAACACTAAACCCACATATGCGGAGGCCCTTAACATTAACCTGCCCAAGCAACAAGGACCTCTGAAGCCGAAACACAAACAAACACCAGTCACAACCAAAGTGACACAACTCACACCACCAGTGTGCCACCCAACTAAGGCAAGACAATGTACCCAACACTTTAGTCATAGGTGACTCTATAGTCAGGCACACTGATGTCCCACTTACCAGGCTGAACAAGGAGAAAATTAGTCAGCTGCCTATCCGGTGCCAGGATCAACCACATAATGCATGCACTCAAGTCACTCCACAACAAGTACAAATACGACTCTGTCATTGTCCATGCTGGAGTTAATGCTTGAGACGTACCTCCCTGGACTACATCAAAAGAGACATGGAAGAGCTCTTGGATCATGTGACCCAGGCAGGTATGACCCTAGCCCTGAGTAGCATCCTGCCTTCGACCAGAATGATACTACAGTATAAGGACAAAATGATTGACTTCAACAATTGGCTAAGCTTCTGGTGTCATTCAAATGGGATCCAGTATTTGTCTGCCTGGGAAGACATGATCGACAAACCACAATGCTTTGTCAGAGATGGTCTGCACCTGTCACCCCTGGTATTCAGGTTATTGGCTAAAGCTCTTGCCACCCCTATAGTGCCTTTTTAGGCAAGGTTCAAAGGATAAAACCACCACCGTAACAGATACATGCATGCAAAATCTGAAAGTAATGCTACTCAATGCTAGAAGTCTAAACCTCAAAATGCACTCTCTTGAGGCACTCCTAAAAATGGAGAACATCTATATCTGTGCAGTGACTAAGACCTGGTTCAAGGCTTAAGAGAGCACCCCTGCAATACCAGGCTACAATTCTTACCACACTTTTCGGCCACAAAACCAAGACCAAAACACTAAAGGTGGAGGAGTGTCCATATTCAACAAGGATATTCACACCTCCAGGTTAGTCGCCCAACACAATGCATCTGAAATTCTCCAGGTGTAACTAACACTAGGTAAGACTGCAATCCAAATTGTAGCTTGTTACAGATCCCCCACCATACTCCAAGATTCTCACTACACCTTCCTAAACATACTGGAAAACATTAAGATACAACCAAACACCCTAATACTAGGTGATTTCAACTACCCTGCCATTAATTGTGAAAACTACTCGGGTACCAACTCCTTTTTCCAACGATTCTTGGAATTCATAAATTCCAACGCCCTGGATCAACTAATCCATTGTCCCACCAGGGGCTCCAATATCCTAGACCTGGTCATTACCAACATGGGAGATATCTGCTGCACACCAGTGGTCACCCCGTCATTGGTCAGGTCTGACCATAAGCAAAATCACCCTTGACATCCACATCCCACCCCCACCCCCCAGTAAGGAAACCTCCTTAAAAAACTTTTCCAAAGCCAACTTCATGCTACTGAAGTCAGAAGTGACAAACTTCACAACACCCACGCAGACAGGATCTGGAAGTTCGACTGCAGAATCCTACACTAAGGCACTGTACGAGCACATCCACTCATGCATGAATCGTGCCATCCCAAATAGAGCCAAGATGCTGTTCTCCAAAAAAAGGAAGCCAATCTGGTGGCCCCCTGCTTTAAACAAACTATACAACAGAAGGAAGAAACTGTTGCAGAAAAGTGTAAAATCCCAGGATACAAAAAACTCCCTCAACAGCCTCAGTAAGAAGCTGAGATCCCTCATAAAATCCTCAAAAGCTAGTTACGAAAATAAAATTGCCAAAGATTCCAAAGACAACCACAAGGCATTCTATAGTTATGCCAAGAATCTAAATGGCAATTCTGAGATCTGCTCTGAACTACAACAGAATGGCATTAAATATACTGGTCCCAAGGATATTGCCAATATCCTGGTAGATCGATTTAGTGCCAACTTCACTCCCCTCTTACCCCCTAAAGGGCCCATCTCAGTACCAAAAGATTGCCAAATTCCGATAATCACAGCCACACAGGTAGAAATAGCACTCTCCAAAGCTAAGAATACAGCATCCATGGGACCAGATGACATCCCAGGCTGTGTACTACATGAACTACAAAATGAACTGGTACCCCACTTAAGTGTCATGTTTAATCATAGCCTCACCTCAGGCTTCGTGCCCACTGAGTGGCGTACAGCTACAGTTATCCCGCTCCACAAGGGAAGATCCACCTTGGATCCCGGGAACTACCATCCCATCAGTCTGACAAGCCTGATCTGCAAGGGCATGGAACGCGTTATCATGGAACTTATAAACAAAGACATTGGCAACCTCCAGACACTGGACCCCACCCAGTTTGGGTTTGTGAAGGGCAGATCTCGTCTCCTGAATCTGATTGACTTCTTTGAGCTGTGGACAAGGGTAAGGAGGTCCACACAGCCTATCTGGACCTCGCCAAGGCATTCGACACCATCCCCCACTCTGGAATCATAGATAAACTTACTAGGCTGGGCATAAATCCCTACGTCACTCGATGGGTTGCCAACTGGCTTACTGACAGAACCCAGACTGTAAAAGTAACCAACTCCAAATCCAGCTCCAGACAAGTGGAGTGCCTCGGGGTTCAGTCCTGGGACCACTCTTGTTTGACATCCACTTCTCTGAAGTACAGGCCAACATTAAGGGACTCTGGCTAACAAAGTTTGCAAATGACTGCAAACTGGGAGCATTATTGAATCCCCAAATGATGTGGATCTTTTACAAAAGGACCTTAAAGAAACAGATGCCTGGTGCCAGAGCCATGGGCTCAAGCTTAATGCCAAGAAATGTGTAGTCATCCCCTTTGGAAAAAAACATGTACCCATGAACTACCACATAGGTGGCAGGACACTAAACATCGAAAGTGTGATGAGAGACTTAGGGACACAAGTGGACAGTGGTCTCACTTTCGATAACCACATCACCACAACAGTCAGGAAATCCTTCTACGTGGCACATCTCATCACTAAGGGCTTTTCATCCAGAAAAAAGGAGGTCATTGTCCCACTGTCCTCATCCCTCATTAGACCCATTATAGAGTATAATGCCCCATTTGGTATGTACCTCACAAGACATCTGCAACAGCTGGAAAGGCCACAGAAATACCTCACTAAAAGAATCACAGGCCTAAAGCAAATGCCATATGCTGACAGTGTAAAAAAACTCCAGCTATACTCTGTGGCATATCGTCTACTCAGAGGCGATCTCTGCTTAACATACAAGGCCACGTCAAACCCTGAGCTGCTGGACATGCTCCACTTAAAGAAATCCCAATCCCTCAGAGCCACACGCTCCAGGAATCTAAACCTTATCACAATGAACAAAACATGCTGGAGGGATAGGTTCCTGACCCAGGGACTCCTCATACTTTGGAATAGACTTGCCCATACATGTCAAGCAGAGCACCTCATTGGCCCTCTTCAAAAGGAACCTTGATGATTGGATGGGAGATGGGAAATTCACCCCGGGGATCATGTCAGTCACCCTGCTAGACAGGGGCCCAGAGAAGTAAATATTGTGGGAAAATATTTCCAGGGAATTGTTATGGCTAGGCTTGCATAGACCTTAGGGCCGATAGCCTAGTACCAACTTATGAACCAAACCATTTCATTGGCTGTTTTAGTTGTGATCAAATGGCAGAGATGAGTCACTGTTATCCGTAGATTTTCAGTAGTAATCAGTTAGTTAGTTGGACTGTCTTCACATCCGATACCTGTGATTTAAAAAAATAAATAAATAAATAAATAAATAAATAAATAAATGACCACAGCAAAGTATTCCAGCTTCTTTCATACAGGTGCAGACTAGTCCTGTAAACCCGGTTAATGACTGTTTGTTTGACCCTGCTTCTGTTTAATCAGGCTAATCATTTTCAACCACTGGCAGCCCCCATGCCTTCTAATTATAGCCACCTTGACTCTGTTATCCCTCAGATGTCTAATTGTGACTAAAATGGCCACTGTGATGCATTTCAACTTTTCACATGCAAATGCACATTAGCCAGAGTGAAGTAATTCAGCTTGCTTCACGCAAACATATACTAGTCCTGCAAAGCCAGGCTGATCACACAACATGGTTAGTCTCCATCAACACAGAGAGCCCCTATACCCATCAATTAAAAATACTTTGATTCAGGTCAGATAAATTGTCACAGTAATGTTTTTAAGCCCGGTTTTATATATACACAGACACACGCACACACAGACATGCACACACACACACACACACACACCCTGCCAAGACTAAGAAGCTTAACTGCTTTATCCCTTGCAGGACCACAGATTCCAAGGCAGCTAAAGTGTGTCCTGTTGAGTCTGGAAGTTTAGAAATGGGTCAATTTATATGAATTTCGCAAACACTTGTGATTATTTTAGAACCATCAAGACAAGCTTGGTCAGCCAGAAAGACAGCTTTGTTTTCAGACTGCCCACTTTGTGCATGTTTTGGCTGTTAATAGTTTATTCTTTTTCTAGTAGATTGCAGCTCCCAGGATGGTTAAGGTCCTGTACAACTGTCCAGTTTGCATTTGTAGTACTTACCTTGGGCATTGCTTGTCTATGTATTGATTAAGGGAGCAAAATGGCACACGCATGTACCGTTTATTGGGAATTTTTCTATAACCACCAAAGCTGCCTGGGTGATGGTCTGTTTGGTTGGCTGACACTTCCATGCTGTGGATAACTCATAATGTGGAACCAGATGGTCTTGAGACCTATGGGAGAAAAAATGATGGCCCATGGGCATGGATGCAGAAAGCACATTAAAAAGAAAAAAAAGTTTAACCTGATGGAATTTAAGTGGGATATGTCAGATAAAATCCAGCAGTTGGTGCAGCAGCTCTATGATGGCACTAAAGTGTTCCAGTTTTCCAGTGATTAATTGGTAAACATCCTTATCATGTGGATCCTTTTACAGTGTTGCAGAAGGTTTAGTGGGCCCATTTAATGTGCTATTGCTCTTTAGCATTTAGTGACACTGCCTTATTTCAAAAAGGACACCAACAATTCCCTCATTTGTGTCTGTCTGTTTAGTCCAGAGGCTAGGGTACATTTAAAAAGTCGGGAGAAGGAGGGCAAAACTCCTTACAACTGTGGGCATGAAATTTTAGCTACCTAAATGTTCTTTTTGGAATGCAGAATTGGCAGTACCAGATGTAGTTCAGGTGTAGGACTCGGCACAAAACTTTCATGGCATTCAGGAAGGCAGTCCCAACAACCAGGTTAATTTTCATAGAAGTCATGGACCTAGAGGCAGAGGTCCTTGCAACCCTAGGGTAGTTGCAGCTTTCCTAAGGTTGGACAGCAGTCCTGAAACTTTGCTCTACTGGCATTCTCTGAAAGCTGTCTGGGTCCACTTGGCCCACCATCTGTCCGTGTAGCTTACTGTCACCATGCACAAGTGGATCGGGATACTGTTAACCAACGTAATAATCAAAAGTAGATTAATTTTTGTTTCTTGCTCTAGTAAATGTTGTTTAGGTCCTGCTGAAAGAATGTTAGTCTCTTGTCAGCTGTGCCTACACACTAAGAAGCTGAACATAACTAGAATTAAAGTTTTCAGGTGGGAGGAGTAATGTCACACCCCTGATGCTCTGTATGACAATGGGTTTTTTTTATATTCATATTCTGAATTTTTGAATTCTACCCAGTTTGTCTTGTCTTCAGGGTGTTTGGTTCAAAAGTAGTACTGGTTTGCAAAGCTGTACGTTTCGCTATATTTTTCCCTTGCCTGGTATAGGAGGAGGAGGAGATTTAAAAGTGTACCCTGTTTGTTTTTGTTCTATCTTAACATTTACTAGTTCCTCACTGGGAAGAGTAAAATCTGTGCAGTCATGCATTACTTTTATTACCTGTCCCTACAGCAACTCACAGTGGATTTATTTTTGTTTGTAATGTTATCTGTTTATGCAATGCACATTGTTTTTAAGGTGTAATGCTTGCTCCTTTGTTTAAGATTCATTCTGTTTTTCAAGAGTGAAGTTTTATTTGTAATACAAATGGAAAGTAACTTCCTAAACTTAGTTTATTTTCTGTTGTGTGATTTTATTTATTTACTTTTATCCTTCATCTGTCTCTGAAGTTTTCTTTCTGGCATATTAAGCTGTTGTCATATGCTATTTAGTCAGGGCTAGGGTTGGGGCAGTCCAAACTGATTGATTATTTCCTTTACTACTAAACCTTATACCTTTAAAACTTATACCTGGAAGGGAATAGAGAGTGCTGTATTCTGAGGTTCTGATTGGTACACTTCAGTCCCCTCCATCATCTGGGAAAACTACTCGTGCACCAATACACTGGCCAATTCCAATGCCCTGGACCAGCTTGTTCTTACCTGGACTAGAAGAAGCAACCTCCTTGACCTGGTTATTACTAACATGGGCAACCGTTACTCTACACCAATAGTAAATTCCTCCCTGGTTAGGTCAGACTACAAACTAATCACCATGGAAATCCACATCTCATACATACCCCTCGTAAAGGTAACCACCATGAAAAACTTCTCCAAAGCTGACTTTGGGCTCCTAAAACCTGAGGTGGCTAACTTCACGGCACCCATGTCAATGGAAAATAGATGCATGATTGCCGAATCATACACCAATGCACTGTACGAGCACATACATAAATGTATGGAACTAGCCATACCCAACAGAACCAAGATGCTCTCCTCAAAAAAAAAAAAAAAAAGCCAAGCTGGTGGTCCCCTGCCTTTAATAAACTCTACAACAGAAGGAATAAACTGTTGCAGAAAAAGGTGAAGTCCCAAGACTGGAAAAACTCCCTTATTAGCCTCGACAAAAAGTTGGGATCCCCCATCAAAACCTCTAAAGCCAGCTAGGAAGGCAGAATTGTAGCAGGCAATAAAAACAGCCACAAAGCCTTCTGTAATTATATCACAAATCTCCACAGCAATACCCAGGTTTGCTCTGAGTTACTGCACAATGGTACCTGCTATACTGAGCCAACATACTGGCCGACAGATTCAGTGCCAGCTTTACCCCCCCCCCCCCCCAAGGACCACTCACAATACTGGAGGAATGCCAGGCACCCAGCATTACTGCAGCACAGGTTAAAGCTGCATTGTCCAAGGCCAAGAATACAGCTTCCATGGGACCTAACCATATCCCTGGATGTGTTGTACATGAACTACAAAGTGAACTGACAACACATTTGTGTGCCCTGTTCAGTCACAAACTCACCTCGGGCTTTGTCCTTACCGAATGGCGCACTGTTAAGTCATCCCTCTCCATAAAGGGGGAGCGACTACAGACCCTGGGAATTATCGCCTCATTAGCCTGATGAGTCTGATATGTAAGGCTATGGAGTGCATCATCATGGACCTAATTAACAAGGATATAGGGAATCTCCAAATTCTAGATCCCACTCACTTCGGTTTTGTGAAAGGTAGGTCATGCTTCTTCAACCTGGTTGACTTCTTTGAGTTGTTCACCAGAGCTGTGGATGAGGGCAGGGCTGTTCATACAGCCTACCTCGATCTGGCCAAGGCCTTTGATAGTATTCCCCACTCAGGAATTATTGATAAACTCTCCAAACTAGGCATCAACCCCTATATCACTAGGTGGGTTGCAAACTGGCTCACAGATAGAACCCACAGTGTGAAAGTAGCGGACTCCAAGTCAGACTGCTGACCACTCGAGTGGAATCCCACAGGGATCGGTCCTGGATCCTCTCCTGTTTGGCATCTACTTTGAAGTCCAGGCCAACACGGAGGGACTCTAGCTGACCATGCATGTATCTGTTACGGTGGTGGTTTTATCCTTTGAACCTTGCCTAAAAAGGCACTATAGGGGTGGCAAGAGCTTTAGCCAATAACCTGAATACCAGGGGGTGACAGGTGCAGGCCATCTGGGAGCCATTATTAACTCCTCAAGTGATGTAGAAATCCTACAGAAATGCCTTAGAGAGTCCAATGACTGGTGTTAAAACCATGGCTTTAAGCTTAATGCCAAAAAATGCGTGGGTATCCCTTTTGGGAAAAACTCTGTTCCCACTGATTACCACATTGATGGGAGCCCACTGAACACTGAAGGCGTTATAAGAGATCTGGGGACACAAGTTGACAGCGACCTCTCCTTCGACCACCACACTGCCACTGTGGTCAGAAAGTCCTTCTGTGTGACTCATCTCATTACCAAGGGTTGTGCATCCAGGAAGAAAGAGGTCATCATCTCTCTCTACTCTTCCCTCATTAGGCCAATCATAGAGTATAATGCCCCATTTGGCATGTACCTCACTAGACGTATGCAACAGCTGGAAAGGCCACAAAAATACCTCACGAAGAGGATCCTAGGATTTAAACACATGTCGTACACGGACAGACTCAAAAAAACTCCAGAAATTCTCTGTCTCATCTACTAAGAGGCAATCTCTGCTTGATGTACAAAGCCATGTCTGACCCAGCTCAGTTAGAAATGCTGCATCTAAATAAATCCCAGTCCTTCCACACCACACACTTCAGAGATCTTAACCTCATTACCACAATCGACGGAACATGCTGGAGGGGGGCAGTTTCATAACCCATAGACTGCCTATGCTCTGGAATAGATTTCCCATACATGTCAAGCAGAGCACCTCACTGGCCGTCTTCAAGAGAAATATTGATGAGTGGATAAGAAATAGAAAGTTCACCCCGGGATCACTCCAGTGGCTCTACTTGATAGAGGCACTGGGAACTAATGGGCGGCACGATGCCAGGGCACTTCTGTGGGCTAGGCTTGTAAAGGCTCCAGGGCCATTAGCCTAGTATACACCTACAAATATGTAGTGTGCTGAAGCGTGGTAGTGGACCTTTCAGAACTCCACCAAATGCATTGTTTCTAGAAGCTGCTTGTTTCCATCACTCTTAATTTGCGATTGGTTTCATTAGATATGGTACAAACTATTTTTGCTGACTAACTCATAATTTCATTTGTTGTCCTGTGTTCTTACAGAGGTTGACTGCCCCAGATTTTTGCTGTCCCTGGCTTTTGTGGGTAGATGAAGTGTCATTTTCAGATGAATAGGTTACTTAGTATACATTTGGTCATGTGGCTTGGGAAAAGGGCACTACATGTACTGCTTATGGCCATGGTTCAGATAGCCACCTGGTTGCAGATGGTCCCGTCAGGAGGACTGTGAGCTGAAAATGTTGTTGGTCATCTTGCCTATACAGAGATAAAGCTGTACAGTGATATCCCTCTCCAATGAAAACCTTGCAGGCATATGCTGATCACAAGTCTTTCCAGATTTGAGACTAGGCAAACCATGCCAGTAGGGGGCATATGTGAGAGTATACACAAGTCCACCTTGTTTAAGGCCATTGCACTTCTTTCTGAAAAAAAAATGGGAAAATTCATTCCCCTGAAAAACCCTCTTTCCGTAGTGCAACTGTTCTGGGTTTTATCTGGTCAGCTCTTAACCCCTTATTGGGAATAGGTGGAGAAAATCTGCATTAGTCAGAACCCAAATCACTGCAGGTCCTTCCACCCCCACCCCAAATGGATGCTTGAATGGAAGTGTTTTCATTAGATGTTGAATGTTGAGTATTCTCTACTTTGCAAAGTGTAGATTTCATATAGATATTTCCTCCTCTTAAGAAGCTCCAGTTTTGAAGTCACTTGAGGATATCATGATGCTGGTACATTTGTGAACTGGTGATTTATGTACATGTGTATTTATTTGTGTGTGGATGTGTGTGTGTGTGTGTGTGTGTGTGTGTGTGTGTGTGTGTGTGTGTGTGTGTGTGTGTGTGTGTGTGTGTGTATATGTATATGTATATATATATATATATATATATATATATATAAGTACATTTGTTAGACTGTAGTCTCAGAAATAGGAGTCCTGCACAATGTTAAGGATGTACTTCTGGAAAATGAATGTCTGACAGAATATCTGGACAGGGAATTTTACAGAGGATGAATCCACTCCATTTGAAGGAGTTCTCCTGTAGGGGTAACAGATGCTAACACTGTTACATACCTAGGTGATCAGGAATGTAAACGAGAGAGAGGAAATGCCTTTGTTTGCTAAAGGAAATGACAGAAATGTTAAAGATATTAAAATCAAAGCAAACCTGCCCTTCAGGAAGTAGTACAGCAGAGGGAATACAATGCAGTGTGCCTAAGGAAGGAAGGTGGTGTACACCTTTGGAAGAGCAAAGAAAGATAAGATGTTTAGGAAGCATAATTGTGTGCAAGTAATACATAAAATATAAATCTTTGTGAGATGGGGAATTTTTTTTTTTGGTGGGGTTTGAAAAACCTAAAAAAAAATCAAATCATGTGGCCCTTCGTAGGACGTTAAAAAGCAGAGAGAACATGCATAAATAAGTAGAAGGAAGACTGGAGTCCACTTATGGATCTACAAGTTTTATAATTAGTTAAATGGAAAATTAGAGTAAGGGAAGGCAGTAGAATGTAGTTTTGCTAATTTAAATTAGTTGTTTAGGTAAATTACCTGGTCCTTTACAGATCTTTTAATTCGCTACCTTGACCACAGAATTGTGACATTTATTTGTACAGTTTAAATTATCCAGTCTTACAGCTTGTTTTCTGGAGTTAGGAGCAAACTGGAAAGCATGGAGAAAACCCTTGTAGACAGAAAAACACACAAACTTCTTGGTATCATGAGTCGGGATATTAAACAGATAACTGGACATGTGAGGCTCATGCCTTGGTCACTGAGCCACCTTGTTGCCCAGGAGGCCATGTATCACTTACTGCTCCATGGCATGCCAAACACAAGGTGATAGGATATTTGTTGTCTAATGTTAGTAAGGCAGATATGTCAGCTGGACCATCCTCAACCAGAAGTCTCACCAAAATGATACCAGTTCTTGAAGAAATGCTTGCCAGTGTTTTTATGTACAAACAAAACTGTTGGATCACTTCAGTGGCTTTCAGGTGAATATATTATAGAGACCTAGACATGCTGTCCTGCAGTATCAAGGGAGTTAAAAGCAGTGTTTTTTTTTTATTTTTTTTTAACATTACTTCTACCTTATTCAGTGAGGAAATTGAATCTGGAGGATGGAGGACTAGAACAGTTGTGGATTCATTTCCATCTTAACAAAGAAGAGAGCAAAGAGAAAGGAAAAAATACTGTAAGCTGTGGACTGAGTAGAAAAAAAATTTTTTTTTCACTGGTGTTTGTGTCCAGTATCCCACAACTTTGGACACTATAGGGCTCATCACTTTGTTACTTCCCTTATGTTTTGCATGAACAGTTTCAATTTTTTTTAGTCCATCCACTTATGCTGTAATCTCCTTGTGTGGTTTAGGGCCCACAAGGAGGATTCGGTTGCATATGTCACTACAGGCAGAGTTCTTCTGGTAACATCTGCTCAGCATACCCATAGGCATTGTCTGCAGTTTATTCAGGCCTCATCCAGAAATGACCAAAGTTATGATTTAATCACACTTTATTTTCTGTAGGAAGATGAGGTGCCATTCTGTTGCTTCAATCGTCCTCTGTCTGATACCTAGGCCTGTTAGTTGATCGACTACAAGCAGTTTAGACTACCCACCCCCCAATTCCTAAGACTGAAAGAAGACTGCACGATATTCCTTGAAGAATTACAAGACAAATTTAGCTTGGTGCTTACACTGTTTGGCTGAAGTTGCAGACATGACCTACATTTTTTTTTCTTGGTAGAATTTTGAAAAAAATAGTCATACTTTGAATGACTGATATTAAAACTGTAAAATTAATTGGAAATGTAGGGTCATGATATATGGAGACCACCAGAAAAAGTATTTCAACTAGTGGGTTGCCACAGAAATTGTGGAGTGTGGAAAGTGGTGGGAGTTTGCGACATGCTCCTTGGCCATAGTATGATGGTGCACCAGTGTCTTGCATCTCTTCATCAGCTCATGTTGAGCCCTAGTGTAGGCTAAGGTCTAACAGACCCAGTGAACAAAAAGGAGCTGATGAGCAACTGGGCAGTTGCTGTGGGGGGAAGAAATTCATTAATGTCTATCTAAAACACTTTATTTTGCTGTGGGGGGAAGAAATTCATTAATGTCTATCTAAAACACTTTATTTTGGAGGGGGGGTTGAGAAGGGTGATGGTGTCATTCACCACTTATGAGTGGATGGCTGTCTTTGCTTCCTTCCGTTGTCTAAAAGTGTACAGTGGTATGATTACAGTAATCCATGTCATAGTGGCCTGATTATGTTGGATTTGTTCAGTTTTTAGCTAGAGCATTTCCAGCCTCCTCATTTGCTCTTAAACCTACTAGTTGATAGTAAATTACTGTTTAATCTCCTATACAGTAGGCACTGTGTTCAGTGGTAACAAAGTCAAGCAGCTGCATAGATGCATTTCTAACAGCACTAAAAGTCGAAGGATGCGCATAGAGTAAGATCTGCAGTGATCAGCAGCAGCAAACACAGTAGGAAGCCTGACTATCTGAGGAACAAGTAAGGCATATAAACAATGGCCTGACTATTTAATATTTCATTCTGCCACTACCTGCTTAATCTAGATTGGAGTTAAGTGGAAAGTATAGCTTTTCCTGGCACTCGCCAAGTACAGGGCAGAGGGAAAATATCCTGAATAGGATGGCAAACTTTCACAGGCAACAGACACACAAATGTGTACATGTGTGTATGTATACGTGTGTGACGTGTATGTATTGTGCGCATGTATATATATATATATATATATATATATATATATATATATATATATATATATACATATATATATGTGCGTATGTATATATATATATATATATATATATATGTGTGCGCATATATATATATATATATATATATATATATATTTGCATATGTAATATAAAAATATAATTTTTTGAGTGTATATATACACGCACATCTAACGTGTTGTGTATGTGTGTGTGTGTATAATATATATATATATATATATATGTGTGTGTGTGTGTGTGTATATATGTATATATATGTTTGTGTGTGTAAATATATGTTTGTATATATACAGAGACAGAATATACAGACAGGGGCCAGCCTTTGGTCAGCTGGTGCCCTAGGCAAAATGTCTCCACAGCACCCCCGACACCACCCTGTGCCCCCATCCTGGTCTACATACACCATCCAGGTTACTGGAAAAGTTCCCCTGCTAGATCGGCATCCTAGGTGGCCACAAGGTTGGCCTATGCCTAAGGCCAGCTGTGTATACAGATATCCAGGCAGACACGTGCACTTGTACAGATGCACACAGACGAGACAGGCATGCACAGACTAGGCAGGTGTGTGCAGTGTCATAGAGCACATACTTATGGACAGTATGTGGAATAGCAGTTCACTGACAACATATCTTAGTGTGTATTTCTGGAGGGGAGAGGAACTGGATCACTCAATGAGAATCCATTTGAACACAGAGAGACCGATGTGCATGGTATGCAGAAGGCATGCCAGTTAAGGGTCAAGCTCATTTTCATTAGCAGTTTAAGCAAATGACTTAATGCCGTAGCTGGGCTTTTTCACAGAAGGGATAAAGCCCTGTTTGTGATTTGCACAGATTACAGTTAACTAGTGTACCATTACACTGGAGAAGCTTGACAGGAAGGCTGTGAGTGAGTCGGTGACACTGACTCACCCATTCTGGGAAGGGGAAGGTGAGGATTGCAATGTGATTCATTGCAATTCTGACCCCTGCTGTTGGTCAGATGTTACTGTAAGGCAGCAGTAAGGGCCAGAGTGCTGACCCACCAAGCAGTATAGTGTTTTTGCAGTGTAACTGAGGTTAAGCACATGGTTATGTGTATGGATATGTCAGCCACTGTTGTGAGAATGCTTATTGCAGGATGCCACATGAAAGGGGGTTTTGAGAACAAGCATTCCTGAGTGGAAAGTATGGGATGCGATAGTTGGAAGGATACCAGATGACCACCATACCTTTTTATTTTGTATAAAGTGTTTTGTTATCAAAGCATTTAGAAGTGAATTGTAAGTACTACCAAAAAGTACTTACAGTGATTGTTGCACAGTGCTTCTGTTTTAAACTTGACATGTTTTGCTTATGTTTGCTTCTATAACTAAACCTTCTATTATGTTAATTTCGCACTTTGATTTCAGTTCAAGATTAAACTGAACTTTGCAATATTATTAAAGGAGCAGCAGCCCAAGTTCTCAGCATTGATTGCCTTCACATATGGGTGACCTGTAATGATAAAAACAGCATTGTCTGGCTATGGATGTGGAACACCGCATCCCAGAAGGAGCTCCTTATTGGAACCAGATAGTCTCTGTAAAGGTCTTGGAATAACTTCAAACACTGTAAACAAAGGGTCAGATGACCTTGTTTTTTCTTAACAGAAAGATAGCATTGCACTTGTGGGATTCTTTTTACTGCTGATTTACATTAAGAGGACTGGGATTACTTGTCTTGTGAACGGATGAGGTATGCCTGGTCTCTCTGAGTTGGGAAATACTCGAAAGGGCTCATAGTTTAGTCATTTTTATTGGCCAGAGGGTTCTGTAGTCAGTTTTTTCTGCTTTTTATTTGCTGGTGTAAATTTAGCATGTTTGCTAGTCTCTGTGTTTATTTTCATAGAGCTCAGCAAAGTTTGGCATCCTAACCTGTGTTCGAGTGCTTTTACTTTCATGCAGTGCCAGCCAGCCAAAGCTAAGTTCTTTTGTTTGATAAGTCACGCTTGTTTAACTTGTATTAATTAATTGCTGTTGTTGTATCTTGCTTTATTTGTGCATTTTTCTGATTTTTAAACTATAAGTGTTTTTTCCTCTCACTGTTGCAATGATGTTTGCTTTGAAATCACTTCTGTAAGGGTTTTCTTGTCAGTTAAGCTGTTTCATGGGTAGTGGTGCCTTGTACAGAAGCAAACACATAGAAAGCAAATTTTCCCAATAGATCTGTCCACAAAAATGTATCCTGAGAAAACAGTAAGTGTAAACCAAGTACACTGAGGGCTGAAAAGCTTAGAGCAGCTAGTTTGTGGGATGAGTGACAATACAATTAGATTTGGTAGAATGTACTATTTTATAGCATTAAAGCTAGTAAGTTAGGATGTTTTAGCCTAGTCTGCTTCATTAAAGCACCCTTAATACCTTTCTGTAAACCCCCAGTACACCACCCCCTTGTAGCTCACCAGTGAAAGGAGTGGACACCATGGATGTGCAGTTTTCAAACCTCTCTGTAGACAGCATGGTGGATATGGGTTTCCTGAGACAATGTAGGAATTGTCTCATTCATAAACAACCATTTGTTTATTTATTTAGCTTGCATTTTGTTTACCAGGAAAGTCCACTGGGCCGTTGACAACTCATTTTCAGTGGAGGCCTGGAGAGAAAAGCTCCTCAGTACATGAACTTAAATAATTGAAATACATGCAGTGATGTATACACTGATGCAAAAGTATGTACAACAAATGAAAATTCTAAAAATTAGATGACCTATAATCAGGTAACATCAAAATAAGGAGTAATATTGTATACATTTCAAGATATTAGAGTAGTGACGATTTTCACACAATGTTATTTGATAGTAGATAAGAAAACATCACAGTTATACATATTCTAAGGTGGCTTGGTACAGGTGCAGTTCCAGATTAAAGATAGGTAGTTGTGTAGTGAAGTTTTGAAAAAGGCAGAATTCTGGGTTCTAATTGATAGTGGTGGGGCATTCCAGTTTTTGGCTATTAAGCAGGAGTAAAGAAGTTGGACTGGTGGCAGGTTAGATTTGTGTGCCTGCAAGAGGTGCTGATTCTCAGATCTGAGGGGCCTCTTTGGGTGGTAGTAGCTAAATTATAGAACCAAGGACAAGACAATCTGAGGGTTTAAAAAGCATTTTGTGGGGTCTGTGTCATAAAACCGAAAACGCAAACTCTCGAACGCTTACATGAGCGAATAATCAAAAACTTGAAATTTGTATTGTGGTGGGCCCCCCACATCCCCCCGCTAAATATATATTCCTACTCCAAGATCGCACTACAGTGTGGAAAGGGCAAATATTCCAATCTTCACTGTAGTGCGATCCCAAAATACCACTTTGGAGTTTCTGATTATTCGCTCATGTGAGCGTTCGAGACTTTTCATTTTTGTCATTCTAAAGTAGACCCCATTTTCTGAGCTATAGTTAGTTGCAAATAGAAGTGTGTGTGGTAGTTACAGCCATTTCGTGGAGTGCAGAGCGGTACAGTGGTGAGTAGAGTATTTAGAATTTATCACAGATTTGGCAGTTTTGTTGTAACATGTTTTAGGCTTGGCTTTTAATGAGGATTGGAGGTTAGTAAGTAGAGGGGCACCATAGATGAGTGAGGGTAGTAGTTAAGTGGAAGCAAGGGTCTGTTTCATGGAGGGACTTGGGAAGTGATTGTCTATAAAGAATTCCAAGTTTTTGGTGTGTTTTTCAGATGTTGTGTTGTATGTGAAGGTCATATTTCATGTGTTTGTCAATAGTAACTCCTAGGAGTTTTGTGTGGTTAATTTCGATTATTGCTTTACTTTGATAATAGACTGTGAACTGTGTTTTATTTAAGGGAGTTTTCTTATGGGTGTGAATAGTATGATTTTTGGTTTTATTTGGGTTCAGGGCTATGAATAGTATGATTTTTGTTTTATTTGGGTTTGGGGCTAGATGGTTATTGTGCATCCAGGATTCATTGGAGGAGAAGGCCGTTTGAGTTGATTGTTTTAGGTCAAAAATGGAGTCAGCTGAACGGACAATAGTTGAATCGTCTGCATATTGAATAACCAATCCTCGAGGCAGAGATTAGTGGAAATTATTGAAAATGCTGAATAAGAGAGGTGCAAGTGTGGTGCCTTGGAGAACCCTGGTAGAGGTATTAAGAAATGGGGAGATAGACAACAGGCTGTCAAATGGCATAACTCCCATCTGTTAAATACAATATCTTGAGAACCAGTTTAATGTGGTGTGGGAAAGGCCAATCGTAAGAGTCTGGTTAGAAGTAAAGGGTGAGCAACAGTGTCTAATGCTTTTGTTAGGTCTAGAAAGAGAGTGGAGACAATTTTCCAGCATCACAAGCTCTATTAACTGTGTACATAAAGAAATAATGGTAGTTGTACTATGGCCCAATCTAAATCTGTATTGTGTGGGTGATAGGATTTGGTTGTGAAGAAGAAAGTGAAGAACTTGAATATGTAAGCATTTTTCCAAGATCTTGGAGATAGGAGAGAGAATGGTGATGGATCTTATAATTCTTTTGAAGTAACAGATAATGTATGTGAGAGGTGTACTTTTTACAATGTCATTGGAGGATAAACTCTTACATAGAGGCACATACCTTCCATCACACATAGCACATAAGCCAACATATGCTGAGGCACTTAAGTGTAACATTCCTAAACAACAAAGATAACCTGGACCGCCTGTTGGCAGAGCTGTTCTGAGCGAACACAAAACCACCACCTAGCACCACACATACAGTCGCACTAAATGGATATCCACAAGCAAAGCCCGTAAGGCAAGCTAACGCACTTCCCAGGATTCCCGACGAAGTGTATTCTATTGTAAGACCTACTGATGCCCCTCTAACCAGGCTAAGCAAGGAGAAGAGAACTGTTAGTTGGCTATATGTAGCCAGGATCTGCCAAATTATGTATGAACTCAAGTCATTACATCACAGGTACCAGTGTGATTCCAGCACAGTTTATGTAGGTGTAAATGACCTAAGATGTACCTTTCTGGACTATATGAAGAGAGAGATTATGGAGCGTTCAGGCTGGGTATGAGCCTAGTATTGAGCAGCATATTACCTTCACTGAGGATGATGCCGTAATATAAACAAAAGATGATTGATTTTAACAATTGGTTGAGTTTCTATTGTCATTCTAAGGAGCTCAGATATTTGTCAGCACGGAAGGACATGGTTAACAAAACCACGTTGTTTTGCCAAGGATAGTCTGCACCTATACCTGCTAGGCTTTTGAATATTAGGTAAAACTTTATCCAAATCCCATGGTGCCTTTTTATGCAGTGCCAAATTGACAGACCTACCTACATAGCAAAATCAACACAAATGAACCTCAGGGTGTTACTGCTCAATGCCAGGAGCTGCGACAAAAAACTACACTCCCTTCGAACACTTATCAAGACATGGTTTAAAACTGCAGTGTGTACCCTGGCAGATTAGTAGCTGCACAGTTGAGGGCCAAAGGTGGGGATGTCTCGATACATATCCATAACAAGCATACCTCTAGTTTGCTTAAACAGGATGACATGCTGGAGTCTTTCCATGTGCAGATAAGCACAGATAAAATCCTGTACCACATTCTAACAAGCTATAGGTTGTCCTCCATGTCCCAAGAAACTTACAGGGGATACTTGGACCTACTGGAAACATTGCCATTCAGCCAGAGACCTAATCATGGGGGACTTACCCCTTACCCTCCTTTAGATAGAGAATCTTATACAGCCTCAGATTGACTAATTGGATCCTCCGATGGGCATATGCACTAACGTATTGTACTTTGTATTTACAAATATAGGAAAACATTGTCCTGCCCCCCCCCCCCCTCCACACACACACACGCACACACACACACACACACACACACACACACACGCACACACACACACACGTGTCACATCACTGGTAAGGTCCAACCATAAAGCTGTCTGCTTTGAAATTAAAATCTACTCTGAAATCCAGAGAACATAGTAGCATATGCAGAATTATTCACAGTAACTCTGTGCAGTCAAATCAATAGCTGCATAGAGGCTGGTGTATCTACCAGAAGTAAGGAAGTAAGCTGTAACTAACTCCAAAAACAAACTGCCCTGGTTTCACTCCAAATCAAACAGGATACACAACAAAAGAATAAAAACCCTGGCGAAAATTGGGAAATTTAACTTCCTTTAAAGGTAAGAACTTGCTCATTATATTAAATAGGCAATTAAGAGGGCTTTTCAGGTCAAATAAAGCCAACTTCAGGGTTAAGCTAGCCTTTTAGGCAAAAGACAACCTCAAGGCCTTCGTCAGCTGTGCCAGAAACTGAGTAGCACACAGCAATTTACTGACTTGATGGTTAATGGTGCCATATTCATTGAACCTGGTGATACACCGAACCTGTCGGCAGACAAATTCAATTCCAACTTTACCTCCTCCAACACGCGCATGCATACACACTCCCCACAACCACCACCCACCAAGAAATAGCTTCAAACATAACCCCGCCACTTAAATCAACAGAGCAAGTCTTGGCTGTGCCTGATAAAGCCTCAATATGCCTGATTAACTAACATCCGGGAGTGTGTCCTGAATAGTCTAAAATACAATTTATTGGAGCCACTGGAGTTGCTGTTTAGCCTCAAAACTGCCTTTGTGCTATAAGAATGGAGGACTGCAACGGTCACCCCCCTTCATAAGAGAAGACCATCAAGAGATCCAGGAAACTGCAGACCCATTAGTGTAACTAATCTCATTTGCAAAGCTATGGAAATGGTTGACAGACATAGGAGACCTCCATGCACTGAATCCATCTCAGTTTGGCTTTTTCAAAGGAAAGTCATGCCTACTGAACCTGGTGGACTTACCAAGGCAAAAGATGAGGATAAAGTGGTGCATACTGCCTACCTTTATCTGGCTTGATACAGTACCTCATGTAGACATTGTTAACAAACTTCTAGAACTAGGTATAAACCCCTTTATAATGCTCTGAATAGCCATCTGGCTCATGGATAGGATCCAGGCAGTTAGGATCAGCGAGGCTACCTCCACAAAGAGGCTGATCATCAATGAAGTCCTTCAGGGCTCCATGCTGTGTCCACTCCTCTTTTGGCATCTATTTCTTGGAGGTCAAAACCAGTGTCAAAGACCTCTGGCTAACTAGGTTTGCAGATGATTTCAAGCTAGGAGCAGTTCTAGAATCCCACCAAGATCAAAGTGCCATACAGAAAGGTCTAGCATAGGTAAAGGATTGGTGCCAAAGCCATGGCTTAAAACTCAGTGCAAGAAATGCATTATAGTACCTTTTGGGAAGATGGCCACCCTGGATAAGTACACCATCAATAAAACACCACTGAGAGGTGACTCCCTGGTTAGGGAACTGGGAACACGTGTAGATAGTAACCTAGCCTTCGACCAACATGTGTCCAAGGTAGTTAGAAAATCATCCTTTGTTGCTGAATGTATAAGTAAGGGCAAAGCATCTAGGTCTTCAAAAGTCATCTTACCACTGTATGCGGCCCTCATCAGACCAGTCTTGGAGTGTAATGACCCCTTTTATAGGTACCTGACCAGACACATGCAGCAACTGGAATGTCTGCAAAGATTCCTTACATAGGTAGATGGCCAGACACATGTGGCAGCTGGAACATCTGCAGAGGTTCCTTGCAAAAAGGATGCAGGGAGTAAACTGTGTCCTATGCAGATTGCCTCGCAGCCCTATCTCTATACTCTGTCTCAGACAGACTACTGAGGGGCAACCTATGCCTGACATACAAGACATCCTTGGACCCATCTCTGAACTTTTTGCACATCTGCAAGGCAAACAGTATCAGAACTACGAGATCCAAAGACTTGAATTTTGCTTGTGACATGCATAGGACATGTTGGACAGACAGATATGTATTTTAGAGAATTCTCCTTCTCTTTAATAAACGTCCCATACTTGTGAAGCAAAGTCCCCTCCCTTACCATACTTGAGCGTAAGTTGGACCAGCAGATGGGAAATTGCAAATTCACCCTTGGTGTGGCGCCTTTGTCGGTGATGGAGAGAGGTAGTCAGGAATTCATTTCAAAACCAAACATCACCCTCTAAAAACATAATACTTGTGGATCCCATTTTGGCTGCATGGCTGGCTTATAAAGGCCTTAGTGGTCATTAAGCTAGTACACAACTGTTGGCCTAAGAGTACTATTGTCGTTTCTTCTGTGCATTGAAGGTGAATAAAGGCCTGCAGCCCATACAGAGGATTCACAACTTCAGCATCACATTCAGCACATCAAATTCGAGTTGGTGACCTGTCGGTGAGCTGTATTTCTGCTGTAGCAAGGTGCCTGTGTGGTATCACTGACCATGATGGATGTCACACCAATACCTTGGGCCCGCATGAGTTTGTCTTGATTAGCTCTGCATGGGCTTCACTTTCATTGGAAGTCACTGCTGTGTTGTCTATTGTGCATCGAATATTTACCAAATTGCTTGCCATGGTGGCAAAACTCTTGCAGGAGAAGCTTGAGTACATTTAACTGGACAGTTGATCCCTGCTGGCCATTTTGTGGACCTCCATGGTAACAGCCTTGACCTCTGCTCTGGTTTGTTGCAGGCCTTATACGCCCAATGAACTGTGTTAAATGTTTTGTGTACTCTGCCGGATTGACTTTCTTGGGCTGGTATATAACACTCTTCACGCTGTCATTATAGCTTACAGAGAGGGACCAAGGCATATTGGCACCTTGATTGAGGGAACAGAAGATGATCTAGGCTCAGGCCTGCCTGCACATTTTCAGCCTTAGGGGAACCATAAAATTATTTTCTTTACATGCCATATAAAATGTTACAGTGGGTTGTGAAGCATCATTTACTATAAAACCATCATACTCTCATAGTCTTATGTTACTGTTGTGTCCTTTGGTACGAAGCTGAATAGTGGGGCATGTTTCCCAACAGTCTTACTGTGGTGCTTCCCTTCTTAACCATAGAGTCGGGAAGATGAATTGAGACCTGGACTTTTTCTAGCTTCCTTATGGCAGTCATGTTGTGGTGCAGTACATTTATAGACTGGCGTGCAATTGCAACCCCCCCCCCATACAGAGAAGTGGTAGAAGTCTAACTGGCCATGGATAAGGGGCATCCCTATTATGGGGGCACTGAATGCACTAGCAGACTTGCCCTTCTTCACTGCACCATTTCTCTTCTGCAGTTCAGTATAAGGAAATGCTTTGTGGTCAGTGTATTTATAGGAATGGAGGTATCCTGAAGATTGGCATGCCCTTCATATGGGAGAGCCTTGTAGCCTTCCCCATATTTTGCTCTGTTCTGCAGCACAGGGAAGCATTGACGGGATGCACAATGTATATTCTAGGCCAAATGGGTTGTAAGCTGGGGAGGTGGAGTATACCTAGTGTGTTGAATAAAGTGTACAATATGGATATCCCAGGAGAGGTGTATTATGGATTGAGGGGTTTGTGGGAATGTGAATTGAGGAATAAACCGTTTTTAAGGTTTGAGTCTACTAGCAGGTGTTTTAATTTGTCTCCTGTCTTAGAAGGTGTGATGGTGATACTAGCTGTGGTCTTTGTAGACTGTAAATTGTGGCTAATCTTTTTTTCTTAAAGTAAAAAAAAGGCAGTCACAGGGAAGCAGAAAAGATGGTCTGAACAGCTGTTCAAGATTTCTTCATATGGGTAGTGGCAGTAGGCCTCCAGAGACAGGGTAGTTTGATACTCCACTTTACTTATTTAGTTATCAGACTGAATACTTTGAGTTTTGTATGTTTAAGAAAGTTAGTCTAGTGCCGGCTATATGTTCTTCTTTCGGCTTTTCCCGGTTAGGGGTCACCACAGCGGAACTCCGGTCCGCTAATGATTGGCCGTAGATTTTTACAGTGCCGAGGTGCCAGCTCAACGCCCAACCTTCAATGAAGGCACGCCCATTTACACGTCTTTTGAGCACCACTCAACAACGGGGAGAACATGCAGACTCCACACAGATATGAAAACTTAAAAATCAGTTGGTGTTGTGGGCTATGAACAAACTTTATGCATCCTTGATTTTTTATTTATTACAGTATTTAATCCGGAGGATTAAACCCTGAATTAGGGTTGGAAGTATTTGGTCAGTTAATGTATGTTGTTTAGGGACTGGACAATGAAGTAAAGTAGGATTGTAATAAATTAGTACAGTTGGTTTCTACTATGGTTGGAAATTTTTCCTTTCTTAGTGGCAGTCCTGATCTGGCATGGTTTCGCTTCAGTTTATCTTTTCATCCTCTAAGTCATGCCACTGAAGTGTCTGTGGCTAAAGCTTGGGTTACAGTTGTCATGAAATGTACAGCTGCCATTCTGCCTATCTATCATAGGTATGTACTAGACAGTCAGTCTGCAGACTATTATACGCCTAGCCAATAAGCAGACAATGAGGTAAACATCTTAAACATTATACCACCCCCAACCCTCATCTGTCTAGTTTATCCATCATTTGTTGACCAGGTTAATCCCACTAGGCTAGTGGTCTCTCTTCAGAGGAGACCCGATGTGGTATTAGTATACCAGGGGAAATTATTTCAAGGGCATATGAGAACTTCCTCTATTCTATTTTGTAAAGCTGTGGGAATTTTTACATCCACCTAAGCTGGTACCAACTCAGGCAAGTAGGACCTCCGTTTAATGTCTCTTGTAAAGGACGATTGTTATGAGGAATTACAAGCATTTTACTAAAGTGCAATTGGGCAAGTAGGTGTTCCTTGACTAAGCTGTGGCAGGCAAGTTAAACTTGTCAGACTTCTTATTTTAAACTTGAGTTTACTGTCTGAAAGATGGCTGTTTGTCACATGGTGTTCATGTCTGTGATATACTCAGGAACTGTCTAACCATACTCAGGAACTGTCTAACCCATTGTAATCAAGTGTGTAACTTCACCCTATGCCAAAATGTAAAAGGATCAGTTTCTTGCTACCTCTGCTGCATTCCTTGTTGGATGGTGGCAGTCATTTTCTGAAATATCCCATGTCTTGAGCCTAGATATAAACAGTATTAAATGAATATTTTTTACTCTTCATGTCTTGTCAGTTGTTGGAGTTTTTCACCCCAGCCACTGTTGATACAGATTTCCCACCAGGTAAGACTTTCCCAGTAAAAAGCAATTAAGTAAATAAGTAAAAACAAATATTACCTATGAGTGGCAAGAAATTATTTTGCAAGAACTACTACTATAAGCTGTGTTGTGGAGGAGGCATTAACACTTGCTACATTCACTCTTGTTATGCAAAGCTTCTAGAAGAACAACACAGCACAATGTCACTTGTGGGAGAAAAATAGAAAATGTGTTAAAAAATCAGTTGTGCTGATTGCACTTAAGACTATTTGAGTAGTAGCAGACTTGGAGAACTGTTCTAAAATCTTAAGTAGATTGTGGCTGTCATAGTTGGACTTGATTGTGAAAGTTATTAGAAATTGAGCACATAGGTAAGTAGTGTAGTAAGAAAAATGCATATACAGCAGTCATTTGGTGTTTTTAAAAGGGGTTTCATAAAATACTGTTGCATTAACAGTTTTTTTTATACATGGGAAATGAGTTAATTGCAAAAAAGTGAAAACTATTTTTGTTATGAAATCTGTTTGCAGAGCTGATATTCTGAATGCACAGCACAACATACCTTAGGAATTGTATGCTGGCAGAACAGGACTGCTTGATCCATTTGTTCTGACAGTTATCCTGCTGTACAGATAAATTAAATTCTACTTCATCCTCAGCTGTTGTAGTGCTGTCTGTGAAATATATTTTCTCTCTCTCTGTCATTCAGCTTTGTTTTCTATCATCTGTTTTGGGAAAAAATATACTGTCTTGGACTGGAGATACATACTTAAATGCTTTTCTTTTGTTCTTCCCAGTCTTTAAGACTGTGCACATTCAGCTGCTTTATATTCGAATGTGCCTCTTGGTGTAGGCCTTGTGCCAGTTTTTGATGCCATCCTTTAGAACCCTTGCTCTTTTGAGGTCTCTGGAAGTTTTAGAGGGGTCTCAGTATTGCAGAATGTTCTGCATATATACTCTTATGGCAATGGTACAGAGAAATGTTTTTTCGACTGCTGATAACTCTTATGTCTCCCTTCACATGCCGTTATTCATCTGCCTCTCTCTTCCATTTTTTCACACTGATGTAACTGCAGGTTTCTCTTGTAAAGCATATGGCTCAATATTTTGCTATCTAGTGCACCATTTTGCTGTACTGTGCAATGAAACTGTTATCTATATGTGTGTTCTTGTAATTTTAACTTATTACTTTGGCATCCTTTCTCCCAGACTTTTTTCTCTCATATGCATAGTTTATTTTTGTTTCTTCCATTTTTCTTGGATTATTGCAAGAGGACTGAACCTTGGCTAATGCATCCTGCAGCTCCACATTCTGATTCGTGGATTCCAGTTGCCGTTTGTGTCTTCAGTCACTTTTCAACCCAGGGTACCTGATTAGGATGTGCAGCATCTGACAAACTGTTTGTGCTCCAAGCTGCCTTGTTGGACTTTTATAGTCCAGTACTGGTCCTGGTGTTCAGGCTAATGGATTTCAGCAGGAAAGTTCTTGAGCAGCTTGTGTAGCTCCTTTCCTTGAGAAGAAGAAAGCCTTACTTATTGCAGCCTCTTTGGTGGTCATTTAGTAGCAGTAAAAGCTGTGGTTTGTATGCCTTAACTCACAAGAAAGAAAGATCTCCACATCATGCATAGGCTACCCATTTAAATTTCAAATCTTGT
Source organism: Protopterus annectens (assembly GCF_019279795.1). Lineage (NCBI taxonomy): Eukaryota > Metazoa > Chordata > Ceratodontiformes > Protopteridae > Protopterus > Protopterus annectens. The sequence continues at coordinate 938,393,311 of NC_056725.1, read as the reverse complement.
TGTGAGAAGGATAGCCTTCCCTTACTTGGTATTTTTTAATCAGTGTTAAGGTAGTTTTGGAGAAAGGTAGGTAGTTTTCAGTACTAGTGTTTGTAGAGGTGACTGCATACGGATGAAGAAAGGTCCCTACATCTAGCACCACAAAGTCAAGAAAGTAGCAACTCTCTCTAGTTCACTTCTGATGTTGAGGAGATGAGGACCTCTAGCTAACTACTGGAAATTGATTGATATGGTAGGAGACTGCACTTATTAAACTAGAGCATTTGTGTTTGTATGTACCTACATTGATTAAAGTAGCATCTCTACCAGAGTTTACTGAGTGGCCCTGAGTTCCGTAAGCAGTCTGGCCCCCACATTACACAGCAGTATGTGAAGAGCTGTACAGTTTCCACACGCAAGTGTTACTGGGGAGGGGTCTTTTCTTTCTGATTCCTGTATTTGCAGGAGATGGTCCAGACTATCCCCAAAGAAAAGAAGAGGGAGCACAGTGACTGTATATTGTGTACTGTACGTCACATAGTACTATGAAATTTAGCACTGGATGTACTTTAAGTAGTTCAGTGGGGAATAACCCCCAGCATTCAGTGCCTTTACAATACCCGTTTGTTTTATTTCAAAATGTGGTGTGTTCTCTTTCAGCTTATTACTACTTTGCATTGAATCTTTTAAAGAGGTTGGCATATTTCTTCTTTTGATGTGTGTAAATAGCTCTAGAACAGGTTATCCAAGTTTTTTGGAACCGTTGTGCAGTAGTGCTGTACGTTATATTAACACCATCCAGTACAGCGTAACTATGTATGTTCTTAGTGTTTCATTGTTGCAGTCATCACATTTGGGTTATCTGCTTGCAGTAGCCCTCAGTCAGCCTGATGATCAAAGTCTTGGGTCCTGCATCAGTTGCTGTCTCATCTTCAGTGACGTCAGGGGTATACAGCATGCAGCCAACGCCATTACATCAGTCTTTCTTGCCGTGCGGTGACCGAAGCAGAAGCAGTTCCCAAGTGCCGGTCGGCTGACTCCTGAAATTTTCGTTTTCGAGTTTCAGAACCGAAGTCTTCAACTAAAGCTAAGTAGCCCATTGGGGAACTTTTTCTTGCTCTAAACCGATGTCAGTAAAAGTCAATAATTGTATTTCTTGTGGAAAGCAAATACCTCAAAGTTTTTATTCGTACTGTATTCCTTGCCTAGGCCCTGACCACGATGTACCTTGCTGTCGGTTTTGTGCCTTATTTAAACCACAAACTGTTCATCGTTGGTACATTTTCGCTTCTAAATATTTTGGTACTCTGTTGAATTATCCAGGTATGTCTTCGGTAAGCCACCCGACTACCGACATTCCGAAAAAACGCAAAGATAAAGACGGAAACAGGCCGCCTAGGTCCAAAGCTGCTGACGACGCTTCTCCTAAGCTAGTCACCAGTTTGCCGGTACTCAGTGAGGTGCATTCGCAGCCCCTGATACCCGCTACTTCAGATTCTCAGGCATCTACTGAGACCCATTTGGAGTCTGGTAATGCCACGGGATGCTTCAACTGTGGAACCTGCGGATGTCTGTACCTTGGATGGGTCCAGAGCTGCTGTGCAGGCACCAGCTTCTGAGGGTGTATTCAGACCTACTGACTTGCATATTAAACCGATGTCATCTTCTTCTTCTAGGCCTAAAACTCGAACCATGCCTAGGAAGCAGATGCCCAGACCGCATAGTCAGGCCTCTAGGCCTAAAAAACAAATGATAAGATTGGCTGAAGACCTTATTACTTCAATCAGGGGAAGCCAAGCTTCCCCCCCTAAGAGACCTAGGAGTGAATTTGTTTATGATACTTCTGACCAGGATTCTGAAATTTCTGTCTCCTCTGATGACCAGGATTTACCGTTATCTACCTATGAGGATTCTGATGCAGTGGACTCTATTCCCTCTGCTTCATCCCCAGAGGATTTTTCTTTTGGCAAAACCTTGCATACTCTTAGGGAACATTTTCACTGGGAAAGCCAGGATTACTCTGATTCTAAAGAGGCTTAGAGATTTCTTACTCCTGCCCCAACACAGGCCTTTAGCTATCCCTCCTGTGCTGGACATTGTTGACGATGCCTTTTTGGAATCTAGCTTGGCCCGTAACTCTTTACCTCCTGCTCCCAGAAAACCTGATAGATATTACAGGGTTCCTGATCTCATAAGTTCCTTTTTAAAAATCCTACTGCGGACCCGGAGACCATTTCACAGAGACCCAAGGGCATTAAGGCTACTACTGTCAAAACTCCTACCCCCTCTGATAGAGATTCCAGGGCCCTGGATAGATGGGGTAAGAAGGTACACACCTCTGCAGCCTTGGCCATCAGGGCCTTAAATTGCAAGGGTTGCTTAAACAGAAAATTATGTTGATTCCTGATTGTGCTGAAAATAAGGATTTACAGGATGTAATGCATTCTGCTGAACAGGTTGGAAAACGTACTTTGCAATGTGGTTTTGATTCACTAGAGGCATCTTGCAAGGCTGCTGTCACCAGGTCTGTACTTAGAAGGCATACTTGGCTTAAGGAGCAATCTCTGCCAGATCGTGTTAAAACTAAATTGCTGGATGCTCCCTTAAATCAGGATCGCATGTTTGGCAACAAAGCAGAAGTAGTTCTTAAAAAGATGGAGGAAAAGGCTAAATCTATGCAAACTGTTAGAGATTTCTTAAAAGTGCAGTCTCCTAGATTTAGTAGGCATTGGCCCTCAAAAAATTGATCCTTTCCTGCCTCTTCCAGGCCTTCTCAGTTCAAACCCAGAACCAGCACAACACCCAGGCTTCAGCCCCAGGGTATGCACAGGACTAAGCAGTGGGGGGCTCCCACTTACAAATCAGGCAGTAGTAAGACTCCTCCCTATGGTAAGCTGTCTCAGTGACTTAACTTTAAAACTTCTAAGCACTACTCAACTGACTGCTCCTTTAGGGGGAAAGATTTCTCTGCAGGCAAAAAACTGGGAACTCATTACCCAGGACAAATAGGTTTTAAACATAGTTTCCCAAGGATACAGATTTCACTTCCACATGCTACCAAGCCCAAACGGTTGGCCAGATCTACCCTCAAATCAGTGGGCAGAGGCTCAAAAACAAGTACTCAAGATTAAAGGCTATTCAGACTGTACCAGAAGAGGAAAAGGGACAAGGTTTCTACTCCAGACTTTTCCTGGTACCCAGAAAAGACAACTCATGTCTTCCTATCCTGGACCTGTCTATCCTAAACTCCTTTCTGGTGATTCCAAAATTCAAGATGCTAACTCTTCACCAGTTGCTTCCCATGGTATGCAAGGATGTCTGGTTTGCAACACTGGATTTAAAGGAAGCCTACCTGCACATCACAATCAGGGAATCTTGCAGAAAATACCTACGCTTCAAAACAGACTGCATGCACTATCAGTTCTCTGCACTGCCCTTTGGCTTATCTACTGCGCCCAGGGTATTCACAAAGTGTCCAGCTCCAGTCATTGCATTTTGCAGGCAAAGAAATATTCGGATATACCCATACCTGGATGATTGTCTAATTTAGGCAGAAGGCCAGGACGTACTTCTGAATCATCTGGCATTTGTACAGAAGGTGTTAACTTGTCTGGGGTACACCATAAACGAAAAAAAAAATCACATCTGGTACCCTGTCAACTAATTATATTCCTGGGAACAAGTTTGAACACAACTTCTCAGATGGCTTTCCTCACGCCAGAGAAACAAATTAATTTGACAACTTAATTCAAACTAGTGACCACAAAAAACGTGCTATCTGCAAGGCAAATACTGCAAGCCTTGGGGTTCACGGCCTTGTGCATTCTACTAATTCTATATGCAAGACTGCATATGAGGAAACTACAATGGTATCTAAAAAGCCTATGGTGTCAACATTCTCAGGATCTAGAAGCAGTGATTCCTATCATACCTTGCCTATGGTTAGAATCCCTTTGGTGGGCAGAGGCCTGCCACCAAAACAAGGGACTACCATTCACTCTACCCCCTGCCACCCAAACCCTAACAACAGACACATCAGACTATGCATGGGGGGCTCACCTGGCAGGGAAGTTCATTCAGGGCAAATGGAACCCAAGTCAAATGCACCTGCATATCAATCAGAAAGAAATGTTAGCTGTACAGAATGCTCTGACATTCTTCCAGGACAATTAATGGTAAAGACAGACAACACCACTGTTATGTGGTACATAAACAAGCAGGGGGTACCCATTCTTACCCCACCCCCCTGCAGACTAACCATGGCTCTGTAGAACACAGCCTTGAGCTACCAAGTGCATCTACAGGCTTAATTCCTGCCAGGAAAACTAAGTACACTGGCAGATGAACTAAGCAGAAATCTCATGGACCCACACGAGTGGAAACTGGAACCAAAGATTTTCAACATGTTGATCAACAAGTGGAGGATCCAGGATATAGACCGGTTTTCATTCCCCCCAGAACTACCAATTGGACAAATTCTGCGCAAGGATTCCCCACAAACAAGCTTGGAAAGTGGATGCTCTCTCCTTCAGCTGGAAAAATCTATCAGTTTATGCCTTTCCTCCTCTGTCTCTCCTCTTCAAAGTGCTACTAAAGATCAAACAGGACAAACCAAGGATGATACTGATTGCACCAGACTAGCCATGCCAACACTGGTACCCCCGCTTGCACAGTGTCTCATAGCTGGCCCCATGGCACCTACCTCAGATCCCTACCCTGCTGTCTCAGCAGGAGAGACCGATTCTGCACCCCTAATTGCAAACCCTGAACCTGGCAGCCTGGCTAATTACCTAATCTCTGCATTACCATCCCTCAGTAAACAAGAGTTGGATGTCGTTTTGGAGGCAAGGAGGCCTAGTACTAGAAAATCTTATGCTGAAAAATGGAAAAGATTCTGTGCCTGGAACCAAACTCGAGGGATGGCCACATCAGCGCCCAATTTACCTCAGATTCTTCAATACTTAACTGAGATGCTTTACAAGGGCCTTTCCTTTTTCCTCTATTAAAATTCATGCCTCAGCCATTTCAGCTCATTACAACACAGAACCACCCCACTTTTCTCACCCACTACTCGAGCAGTTCCTCAGAGGGACCAAAAACTTGACTATCCAGGAGAGCCCCATCTCCAGCCTGGAACCTTAATTTTGTATTAGAAAAACTCTCTCTTCCCCCTTTTGAGTCCGCTGCAACTGCAGAGTTAAAATTCCTTTTTTGGAAAACAGCTGTCCTTTTAGCAATAACTTCAGCAAGAAGGGTATCTGAATTACAGGCCCTTATGGCAGTGGAGCCTTTCATCATCTTTCATGCGGACAGGGTGTCCCTCAGGACCAATCCCTCTTTCATGCCCAAGGTGGTTTCCAGTGTGGCTCTTAATCAGTCCATTCATTTGCCAACCTTTTCTAATCCACAGAACAAAGAGGAATGGATACTGCACTCCTTAGATGTGCACACACAACTTAGATTTTACTTGGAACAGGACTAAACCTCAAAGGAAATCTGAACAACTGCTGGTGGCATTTGCTGCAGGGGCAGAGGGGAAGGCTATTTCAAAGCAAACCATTTCTAAATGGTTAGGCCATTGTATTCATTTCTGCTGTAAGCACCATGGAAATCCTGTCCCACAGTGGATTAAACCCCATTCAACCAGGGCTGCATCTACCTCTACAGCATTTCTCAGAGGTGTCCCTACCAGAGACATCCTAGAAGCTGCTACCTGGAGTTCTGTACATACTTTCATCAAGCATTACCATTTGTCAGTTTTCTCTAAATCCAGAGCTGGCTTTGCCACTGCAGTCTTGCAAGGCCTTAAAGCTGGTCCTAATGCTATCTAAATTCCTCCTCCCATCCTTTGCTTTGGGAATCTACCCAAATGTGATGACTGCAACAGTGAAACACGAAGAACATAGTACAGTTGTGTACACTTACCATAAATGTAGATGTTCGAGTGTATTCACTGTTGCAGTCCTAATTACCCTCCCTCCAGCCCTCTGACTTCCTTTGGCTATACCTCTATTCTCCTTTACTATACTTAAAAACTTTTTGGTGTATTTGCTTTTTTGTTGGAGGTACACACACACACACACACACACACACACACACACACACACACACACACACACACACACACACACACACTGCTTAGAGTACTGATGTGGATTTCATCTTTTAGTTCTTAGCCTTGGCTATATCTGAGCAGTGTGATATTGTGCAAGGTTGACCTGCTACTTTATTATAGTTTGTCTTCAATGGGAAGTGTACTTTGTTAGATAGTCTTCAAACACAACCCAAGTCTTTAGGCAGAAGACATGCAGTTAGAATTTATATTGTTTTCTGGGTTGCCGGGTTTGGTAAATTAGTATTTTTATCAGAAAAACTGCGGTGGTGGTGCTGTGGTAGCATTGTCGCCTCACAGTAAGACGTCCTGTTCGATTCTCAGCTAAAGCGTCTTCTCTGTGGAGACATGCATGAATGGGCGTACCTTCGTTGAAGGTTGTGCATCAGGGCTGGCAACTCGGCACGTAAAAATCTACTGCCAATCATTAGCGGACTGGAGTTTCGCTGTGGCGACCCCTAACCGGGAAAAGCCGAAAGACGCAACATCAGAATTCCAGGCAAATAGCTCTACACAAGTGACAAAATTGTGTTAATGGATAGTGTTGGTTGTTCTCTGAGAAAATATTACTTGGGTGCATGGCAAGGTAACAAAGCTGGCTGTCGTCTTGCATCTCTTCACATGACTGTATCGGCTGTCTGTGAAAACTGCAAGAACCTCACTTAGAAAAAAAATTGATTTTTGTATTGGGTATTGCATTTTTATTTTTCTTGTATAGTGATAGTTTTATTTGAAAGGTTTATGAACTAAGTTCATGTAGTTCCTTATTTTTAATAAATGTCACACACCCGTTTTTCTTGCGCTTTAATATTATGAATTTATATTTGAACACTTCAAAGTGTGTATTTAATGTACTGAGTAAAATTTTGAATGTATAATTGCTCCAGTTATGTTTTTAGCCTTTTTGTAGTCTTTCTGAATTTGTTTTGGCATCTGAAGTTTTTTTAAGTAGTTTTGTGACTATTTCACTGTAGGAATTGTTGTTTATCTTTGATCGTACAGATATTTACCACAAAGATGAGTGGTCATTCTCTGTCATGGATTTGCACTAGGTTTGATCCTTTGTGTCATTTTATTTATTTTTACTTAAAATATTTTTTAGCTGTTACAAAGTACATTGGATGCTGCCAGCCTCAGGGTTCTTTGAAGTGACATTTTGAAAATGATGTTGGGCAGTGAAGACAGGTATCGGAAATGCAGTGACTTACTGAGTTTCTTTTTAATGTATTTATTTATTTATTGACATTTGATTACAGGGAAGCTGGATAGTTGCCTCTTTCCATTGGAGGCCTGGGGAGAAAAGCTCCAAAGTATTACAAAAACGTTTTGAGAACAGTAATTTTTCAAGCTTCAAACATAATGTAAAAAGCTCTATAGTTTAATTATACCGAATAAGACATAATGTGACAACATTGTTTGATACAAGGTATAATTTGCATGACAGTGATTTAATTAAGTGAAATTTTAGCCAGTTTTTAGAGCTTAAATGTAAGTTGGTGTATTATACGTAGGAATTGCAATATGACGTGATAGGAAAAAACAGGGTTACAGTATTTTTAGATGGGGGAGAGAAATTGACTAAAGTTAGGAAGTGAGTGAAGAAAAGGGAGTAAGGCGGTATAAGGTATGAATAGGAAATTGTTCATATTTAGGGATGTAGTTTGTCCTGGGGTTGAGCAAGAACAGAGCCAGAGTTTGGCTAGGAAGTCTTTCAGAATGATTTTAAAGGACTGAACAGAGGGTATTGACCTGTTGGATATATAGGTAAGGAGTTCCAGACCTTAGCAAAATGGTACGAGTACAGACCATGCCTGGCGGATTTCATAGGTTTGTGGACAGAGAGAGGATGTTCTTCATTCCACATTGCTGCAGTCCTAACTATTGGGTAGTCCGCTGTCCAGTCGGCCCGAATACCAAAGTATATGGCTGACGTCGGTCAGGGCGCATTAGACTGACGTCAGTACGTCAGGGTACTAATGCGCATGACCGACGTCATATCCTCAGTCTTTTTTGCCGCATGGTCCGATGCAGAAGCAATTTTGCGAGTGCAGGTTGGCGTTCTGAAAGTTTCTGAAGTCAGAGTTTCAGACCGAATCAAAGTTGGCTAAGTACCCGTTGGGAATATTTTGGTTTTTCTTGCCTCAGTATTTAACCGGATGTCAGAAAAAGTGAATAACTGTATTTCTTGTGGGAAACAGATACCTCATAGGGATTACCATACTTTGTGTATACCTTGTTTAGGGCCTGAGCACGACGTTGTTGGATGCCGCTCTTGTGCTAGATTTAACAAACACACTATTAACAGAAGGTTAGACTGTGCCAGGTTAGTGTTTGGGAAGCGTTCTAACTATACAATGCCGCCGATGCTCCGCGCCGCTTCGCTAAAAGCAAAGATAAAGCAGCAAAGCCTAGGGTGGAGGAACCGACAGTCCCAGACGTCGGTTCTTTGGAAGGCTCAGTGGAGCCGGAGGTTTTGCCAGGTGTCTCTTTGGAGTCTCAGGAAGAGACTTTACTGTTACAGGATGTATCCTCTCAGGAAGTAGGCCAGGCTGAGGGGCTTCTCAGGTGGCTGTTCTTCCCTCTCTTCCTAAGGTGGTTAGAGCCTCCCTTCAGTTTCCAAGGCTTCTTTGAGGGGCAGGCCAAGTTTAGCTTCTGTGGGGGTTTCTCCTAGTACTTCAGGATCATTGCCTAAGAAACATATGCTTAAAATGGCAGAGGATTTGATTACTATGATTAGGGGTTCTATGCCCTCCTGATAAGAGGCCTAGGGTGGAACCTGAGTTTGAGAGTTTTGAGCAATGCTCGCAGGCTTCGGAGTCTTCGGCTGAAGACTTGCAGGAGTACCCTCCTTATTCTGATTCTGATGTGGATGATTCTACTCCTTCTGCTTCTCCTCCTGAGGATTTTTCATTTTCAGAGACTCTGCATTCCATGAGGGAGCATTTTAAATGGGAAGGTCAAGATTTCTCTGATTCCAGGAAAAGGCTTAGGGAATTCTTGTTTTTACCCCAGCATAGGCCTTTAGCTATACCTCCTGTTTTGAATGTGGTGGAAGATGTGTTTGCAGAGGCTTCCCTGAATCCTGATTCTTTGCCTCCTGCCCCAGTTAAACCGGATAGGTATTATAGGGTGCCTGAAGTTCATAAGTATCTTTTAAGAGTCCTAGGGCAGACCCAGAAACTGTCTCTCAGGGGCCTAAAGGTGTGAAGGCCTCAGTTGTTAAAAATCCTGTCCCTCCTGATAAAGAGGCAAGGGCTTTGGATAGATGGGGAAAGAAAGTGTATACTTCTTCCACTTTAGCCATGAGGGCGTTGAATTGTCAGTTTCACATGTTAAAATATCAGAATTATCTTCTTTCACAGTTGAAATCTAAGGTGGATGCTCTGGCTGAAGGTATTGAGTGTAAAGAGTTGCAGGATTTAGTTCATGTGTCTGAACAGGTAGGTAAACATTCCTTGCAGTGTGGTTTTGATGCTGTGCAGGCCTCCTCCAGGGTGGCTGCCACTGGTTCTGTTCTTCGTAGGCACGCCTGGCTGAGAGATCAGAATTTAGCTGAGCATGTTAAGACAAGGATTTTGGATGCTCCTTTACAGTCTGATGTGTTGTTTGGTTCGCCTGTGGAAGCAGTTTTGAAGAAAATGGAGGACAAGGCTAAGTCTATGCAAACTGTTAAAGATTTTTGCAGGTGCAGCCTCCAAGTTTAGTAGAAATTGGCCTACTAAGGGATGGACTTATCCTGCTTATGATTCCCAGTCTAGGGGTAGGTCTAGACGTGGTAGGGGCAGAGCTCAGGGTTCTTTAGGCCTAGGACAGGAAGTTCCCCTGCTCAGACTTCTGGTGAGGGCAGGGGTCAGTCCTTTCGTAAGCAGACCCAATGACCTACCTTTTCAGCTGCCAGTACATTCTCGCCTGGCAGCACCTTTGGGAGGAAGGCTGTCTCTTTTCAAAGAAAATTGGGATTTAATTACCCAAGACAGATGGGTTCTGGATATTATTCACCACGGTTACAGGTTTTATTTCCATACCTTGCCTCCTTTCAAAGGCATGCCAGACATTCCTCCTCTTCAAAGGACAGAGGCTCACAAGCAAATTTCTCTGTTGCTCCAAATAGGGGCCATTCAGTCAGTTCCTGTGCCGAAAGGGGCCTAGGATTTTATTCTCGCCTGTTCCTAGTACCAAAGAAGGGGAACACGTGGAGACCAATTCTGGATTTATCTATCCTCAACACTTATCTGGACATTCCCAAGTTCAAAATGTTGACGTTACAACAGCTTTTACCTCTGCTGGGCAAAGATCACTGGATGGTAACTTTAGATCTCAAGGAAGCTTACCTTCATGTGCCAATCAGACTAAGTTGCAGGAAGTATCTGCGTTTTCGAGCTGGAAATTCTCATTATCAGTTCTCTGCATTGCCCTTTGGCTTATCTACTGCGCCCAGAGTATTCACAAAGGTTCTGGCTCCAGTGATAGCTTATTTCAGGCTAAAAGGAATCCAAATCTATCCTTACTTGGACGACTGCCTGATTCTGGCTCAAGAAAAAGAAGATCTTCTACAGCATCTGGAATATGTCATAGCAGTGCTAAGATGCCTAGGTATTCTGTGAACGAAATAAAGTCCAGTCTAGTACCCTCTCAAGACATGTGCTTTCTGGGTGTGAGACTGAATACAGCAGCGCAGAACGCGCTTTTAACCCCGGACAAACAAAAGAATCTTTCCAGTTACTTCCATCATCTATCTCTTCAGTCCGGCTGACTGCAAGGACAGTCCTTCAAGCCTTAGGGTTCATGGCATCTTGTATTCTGGTGCTTCCCAATGCCAAACTGCATATGAGGAAGCTACAATGGTATCTCAAAAATCTGTGGACACAGCACTGCCAGGATTTGGACACTGTCATTCAAATAATACCTTGCATTCAAAAGGAATTTTTGTGGTGGGCACAGGAATGTCACCTAAACAAGGGACTCTCTGTGACCCGGCCAGAGGCAAGTCAGATTCTAACGACAGATGCCTCAGATGTTGCTTGGGAGCTCATCTAAATGGAAAGTGGATACAAGACAAGTGGCCTGCCAGACTACAGCATCTACATATCAACATGAAAGAGATGTTAGCAGTTCAGTTTGCATTAATTGCTTTCAAAGAGTTACTTCTTCCAGGGCAGGTGTTGATTCTAACAGACAACACAACTGTCATGTGGTACATCAACAAACAAGGGGAACACATTCTTACCCATTGTGCAGACAAGCAATGATTTTATGGGAGACTGCTCACTCTGCAACTAACTCTTCAGGCAAGGTTTCTGCCGGGAGCACAGAACTCCTTAGCAGATGTATTAAGCAGACAAATCATGGATCCCCACGAGTGGAAACTGGATCTTCATGTATTTCAAATATTGACAGTGTCATGGGAACTCCAGACATAGATCTGTTCGCTTCTCCACTAAACCACCAGCTGCCAAAGTTTTGCACGAAGGATTTCATCACACAGCTTGGAAAGTGGATGCTCTTTCTTTCAGTTGGAAAAATCTTCATGTGTATGCCTTTCCACCTCTGCCTCTTCTTCCAAAGGTGCTTCTAAAGGTCAGACAAGACAAGCCAAGGATGATTTTAATAGCTCCAGATTGGCCTCGCAGCACTGGTACCCATTACTGAGGAGTCTGGTAAGGAAGCCTCCATGGCCTTTACCCTTGATTCCACACCTGTTGTCTCAGAGGGACGGTCATCTGCTCAATGTCAAGCTTCACTCTCTACATCTAACAGCCTGGCATATTCTGTTTTGAAAGACAGCAGGTCTCAGCTTCCTCAACAAGTTTTAAATGTGATTATGGAAGCCAGAAGACCTAGTACAAGGAAAGTGTACGCAGAAAAATGGAAGAGATTTTTGTTTTGGAGTGCAGCAAACAATTTGGAGATTACTGAGCCAAATTTGAGTGTGGCTCTTCAATATCTTACTGAGTTACTGGACAAAGGTTTGTCTTTCTCTTCCATTAAGATTCATGCTGCAGCAATTTCAGCTCACTATGATTGTGACCCACCATTGTTTTCGCATCCTTTGTTCAAGCAATTTCTTAGAGGGGCAAAGAATATAAGACCCCCACGTAGAGCTCCTACTCCTGCTTGGGATCTCAATTTTGTGTTGGAGAAACTTACTCTACAACCTTTTGAGCCTGCGGTTACTGCTGAATTGAAATACTTGTCATGGAAGACTGCTTTTTTGTTGGCCATTACTTCTGCAAGAAGGGTTTCTGAGTTACAGGCCCTTATGGCAGTGGAGCCTTTTTTGATTTTTCATAAGGATAGGTATCTTTACGCACTAATCCTTCCTTTATGCCTAAGGTGGTTTCTAGTGTGGCTTTAAACCAAACTATTCATTTGCCTACTTTTTATGCAGAACCCCAAAATAAAGGGGAAAAGATTTTGCACACTTTAGATGTACACAGGCAATTGCGTTATTATTTGAGCAGGACTAAGGATTTTAGGCAGTCTCAGCAGTTGTTTGTTTCTTTTGCTTTGAGTTCGCAGGGCAAGCCTGTGTCAAAACAAACTATTTCTAGGTGGATTGGGTGTTGCATTGCATTTTGTTATTCCCATCATGGCAAGGAGATTACAGCTGGGATTAGGCCTCATTCCACTAGGGCTACTGCCACTTCAACAGCATTTCTAAGGGGGGTGGCAACTAAGGATATTTTGGAGGCAGCTACTTGGAGTTCAGTGCATACTTTCTCTAAGCATTATCACCTTCCTCTCTACTCTAAGTCTAGGGCTGGTTTTGCCACAGCTATTTTGCAAGGCATGTTATCAGTTCCTGCTTCCTTATGATTTGCCAGCCTCCCTTACCTCTGCTTTGGGATTCTACCCAATAGTTAGGACTGCAGCAATGTGGAATGAAGAACATAGTACAGTTTTGTACCTACCATAAATGTAGATGTTCGAGGATCCACATTGCTGCAGTCCAATTTACCTCCCTCCTTCCCTCTGTGTTTAGGGGTGGTTGTGTAGGTGAGGTTGTCTTCTGCTAATTTTGTATATATTGTACATATTTTTGGTGCAGGTATGTTTGGAGTTTTGGGTTTTGGCCTTATCTTTTCAGGGTCTTCTGACATCTGGGGCAAGAAAAGACTGAGGATATGACGTCGGTCATGCGCATTAGTACCCTGACGTACTGACGTCAGTCTAATGCGCCCTGACCGACGTCAGCCATATACTTTGGTATTCGGGCCGACTGGACAGCGGACTACCCAATAGTTAGGACTGCAGCAATGTGGATCCTCGAACATCTACATTTATGGTAGGTACAAAACTGTACTTTTTTGATCATTGGATTGTAATGTGAACTTTAAGGTAACTTTGCTGCTTGGTGGTTAATTTATTGAGGAAGTAGTGTTCTTCTTTTGTCAAGAAAGTTTAAGGAAGACAATTTTGCAGTGAGGATTTTTGTTCTAATCAGGTGCTAAACTCTTGAAGCAGTAAGTATACGAGCTAGTGTTATGAAGTGGAGCTTGTGACCTGGCCATGATTATGTCTCTGTGTTTAGTGTCTGTGTGTTGGTGTATTTATACCGAGGCTGTACAGCATACAATAATGCATCAAGCAGTTACCACCTTTTGGCAACAGAATGCTGTTAAAGTCGAACTTCTTCAATCAGGTACTTTGAGAATGTGTGAAGCACACTGTTTTTTGCTTACTTGTCTGCATGCATTTTCATTTTTTTCTTTTCCTGTCTGCCATTGCAAGCATGGCTTATATTAAGGTCTTAAGCTTATTTGTTCCATGGTACTAGGTATCTGCAAGACAGGTGCACGAGCAACCACAGGGACCATCGATTTCTAATGAGGTCCTAACTCAGCCTCTCATGGCAGATGAGCACGCATTCATTCTGCAGGGGTGTTCTTTGCCCTCTGTGCGTGCATGCTAATGAGGGCTATTTATCAGTAGCTTCAGATCACTATACTGACGTGCCATGCCTGTTGTTTTGGTGCCATGCAAGCCTCCACTTCCATCATGGTTATCAGCCGCTGAAAGCTGTTACTCCTCCCCACGCCCCTGCCCAGTTCTTCCAGTGCCGAGTCCATGTTTGATCATGGGTTGTAGTCAGTGTTTTATTTCTGTATGCAACAAAGCCAGGTAGCGTCACATGTAATGTTTTGGCTGCTGTTACAACAACATATATCAAAGCTTGAAGTAGCAGTATTGTACAGTGATTCATATTGAACCTGTCAAAGTTGTCCATGCTGAGTGTAAAATACAGTTTATCTAGTGAGAAATGCAGTCGTGTATGCAGCTTATTGAACATATCACACACAAGTTAAGTGAAATTGACATTAATTCGGGAAAGTTGTGGATAACCCAGACATTACATTAGTCTGTTGCAGAAGTAACTGGTACATACTGCAGTCCCCTGGTAAGAGTGTGAAAAATTACTGACTTTATGTACTCAGTTTGGTAGCTGGGGCAGAGCACTTATCTAAATGGGCCTATTTCAGCCTCAGCCCAAACAAATATATAAGTGACTGTAGACAGCAAGTTAAAACGAGGTGTTATGAATACAAACAAAATGTGTGAAGACAGCAATAAATTAATTAATAGTGACCGGACAGTGCAGGGGACAACATGATGTTTACAGTAACGAGGGAAGAGGAAGTGAGTGAAATAGTGAGGGTGTAGAGCACAAAGTGTAAAAAATAACAAGTACAGTAAAGGTACACAGAATTTAACATTAACCGTATGTAATATATGAAATGTGGAAGAACTGTCTCATAATAGTGCAGGGAAGTAATGTGAGGAAGGCAAAGGTACTTCACTGGTGAAGGGAGAGCGGGGGGGTTAGGTGATGTGTCCACAGGGAAAGTATGTACAGATGGACTCTGACTTAATCTTTAAGTTGAGCATGAAATGATGGATATGATATGAGGTTTGGGGCCTAGGATGGGGAAGGCATTGTTAATGCAATAAAGTCTTATTCTGGGTCATTGAATAGTGGACAGGAGTGTTTAAGACTACTTTGATTGTAAGTGGGGAGGGGTCATCTGAAGAAGTTGGAGGCAAGGGAAGGACAGGTGCATCTTTTGTGGAGCTTGTAGAGCTGGGTTACAAGACGCAGGTGGGCACATTCCCGTAGATGTTGACTTCACATAGTTAGGATGGTGAATGAAGGTCATAATGCAGGGCTCTATCGTCTTGCAGTAGATATGTTTTCCTCTGGAGTGGTTGATCGCTTAACATAATAGGTAGTGAACAAACCACTTTGACACTCACCTTTAGCAGATTTTTACCAGTACATGTCTTCTACCTTGATTGCTTACTGTTGTCTGAAATTTTAAGGTTACTGTTAATTGCCAGTCTGTTTTCTGATCTCCAGTGGTTATGCACTCGCATGACACTGTAGTCAGCTTATGAGCATCACTCCTCCTTTCTCGCCATTGAGTGAGGAACAGAGCAACTGATTTTTTTTTTGGGTGGGCACGGTGGTGGTTATGCATCTGCTGCTGCTTTGTAAGTGGCATGTAGACAGGACAGTATGATATTTTAAGTCAAGAAAAGCTTTGACAGAATAGTCCTGAAAGTTTCTTTGCGGAGGGGTGGCCCATCACGTATTGAGGGCTCAGAGGGTTTGCATCACAAATGAACAAGTGCACATTTAGTAGTTGCTGTAGAAATGAATATGATGCTTCACAGTGATATATTTTATTGGATGCAGAATGTTGGCAGATTTGATAAAAGTAGCGTTAGTGATTCATCATTTTGATGGTCATCGGAGATTAATTTTTCTTGTGTTAGAAGTGTGTTGTGCCTGTCCACCAATTTAGATAACCGGTATGTAGAGACAATTGTGTAGTAACTGCTTGTTGTAAGTGGAGAAAGGAAACCTTTTCAACCCGAGTTGGTTATTGCTGTTCTACAAGGACGTTATTTAAGGAAAAAATACATTTTCTAAATGTCTTTGTATAGTAAAGCCATGGTGTCCCCCCCCCTTTTTTTTTTATCCTGGGACTTTCTTGATGTAATGCCCATGTGTATAGAACTTGTGTTCCCATGCTTACGCAGTACATCAGTGCTTTGGAAAGGAAGCAACAGAGAAAGGAAGATCTCCTTTGCTGCTCTTTTTTTTTTTTTTTTTTTTAATTATTATTTAAAAACATTTGAAATCCAAGCAGTTCAGAGGAGTGAGAGGGACAGGGCAGAAATATGATAATCTTGTGCACTTCTTTAGTTTTGCATAACGTACCTGCTTTCTCTTGTACCTCTGAACTGTTTGTATGTCAAAGTTAATTTATTTATTTTTATTTATTTATTTTAACTCAAGAAAGCTGTGTAGCATATATTAATAGAAGAAAGTCTGGGGTTTTTTTTTTTTTTTTTGTTCTTTCTATTTGTATTTGCTTGATTTACAATGGACACGCTGGTTGGACTGACAAATTAGCATGCACGTTTTTGAAAGTAAACGACCTGCCAGTATAGTATAGCAATAACCTTGGGTGTGGTAATGCTTACCCACGTTGGCGTGGTTTGGTCCGAGTGCCCGAGACCAAACAGCCAACCGGTAAATTTAGCATTACCCACACCCAGAAGTGGGTTATTGCTATTATACCATGACATTATTTAAGAAAGGAAACTATTACTTTTCTTAAATAATGGCATAGTATAATGCCTGTTTACTGCCCTTCCGCAGATGTCTGGCATCCGGCAGTTCTGATGTACTGCTGCGCAGTACATCAGAGTTGTGCAGAAGTAACGGAGAAAGCAAGATCTCCATTGCTTTTTTGAGTTTAGCTATGTTAAATGAGTTTAACATATGAGACAGTTTAAAATAAGCAACTGAGATGTCCGCTGTTTATTTTATAAGTGTCTAGCTATGTTAAACTCATTTAACATAGCGAAACACTAAAAAGCAACGGAGATCTTGCTTTCTGTTGTTTTAAAATTGCTATGTTAAATGGGTTTAACATATGAGACAGCTTTAAAATAAGCAATGGAGATCTCCGTGCTTATTTTAAAGCTGTCTCGCATGTTAAACCCATTTAACATAGCTTTAAAATCGTGTTATACTAATGGAAAAAAGTCCGGGCGACCGGACCTTTTTCCATTAGTATAACTCGATTTACAACGGGCACGCTGGCCAATCAGCGTGCACGTTTTTCGGCGGTCATGGTATAATAATAAATAACCACCACTTAGATATGTCATGCATTGTAAATCCAGCCCAGTAACACAGCAGTTAATCTGTGTATGAATGTAAGTTTTTTTTTTAGAATTAATCTGTTGCCTGCTTGATATCCACTTGTTCATGAAGTTGAAAGCTGGGCAGGTATCCTTTGAAATAGTCCTTTGTTGTATGCTTTGCCCAGTACCCCTGTCCTCCGTACTAACCACCCTGTTATGGGGTACTTGACATAACATATTTGTTGTAAGCAGGGATAATGCTTCAGAGTGTGTCCTGTGCTGTAGATGTCAGATACAATGGTAATCAACACATGACCAGAGGTGAAGCCTGGTTGTGACAATCATAGCCTGAGTTGTGTAATTATGGCTTAATCTTTCAAAGGGCAGAAATTAACCCAATTACACTAATCTTAGACTGCTTACCTTTTTATAGCAAGCCCTTTGTATAACCATATGTCCTGCTTAAAGGAATGCCGTTATAGGAGCATCAATATTGTATTGCATAGTGTACTAAATTACCATATGTGGATTGTCATACATAGTGTATTTGTAGAGTTAGTTTGTCACTGATGCTGTCTCACTGAATAAATGTGCTTTAACTTTTTATTTATTTTTTGTTTATATTTAGTAATTCAAACTAAAATAAAAGCTATATTACAAGTTCAAATTATCTGTTGATGGAAGTACTGCAGACTTTAATAGCTGTTCATTCAGATTTGCCACCAAACAGTAATGAAAGCAAGTTCAGATTTGTTTTTGGTAAGCAGAGTTTTTTTTCTGTTGCTAGTCATAGGTTACCACTGACTCTTGTTTAGCCAGTGAAGTAACCACATTTTGAATATTTTGAGGAATTGCCACCCCTCTGTCATAATTTAGGCAGTGATTTAATTTTATCACTCTCACGGGAAAAGGGCCTGTATCGATTGGCTAGACAGAGGGACCGAGCTAGGAAATGTGTGCAGCAGGTAAGGGTGATAAAGGATAATGAGGGAAACATACAAGCGAGGAGTGTGTGTTGAGCAGATGGAAAGAGTACTTTGAGGGGTTGATGAATGAAGAGAATGAGAGAGACAGAAGGTTGGATGATGGGAAGATAGTGAATCAGGAAATGCAGTGGATTAGCAAGGAGGAAGTAAGGATAGGATGAAGAGGGTGAAGAATGGAAAGGCTGTTGGTCCAGATGACATACCTGTGGAAGCATGGAGGTGTTTAGGAGAAATGGCAGTGGAGTTTTTAACCAGATTAATTTTGGAAAGTGAGAGGATGCCTGTGGAATGGAGAAAGTGTTTTGGTACCGTTTTTTAGGAATAAGGGTGATGTGCAGAGCTGTAGTAACTACAGAGGGATTAAACTGATCAGTCAAAGCATGAAGTTATGAGAAAGCGTAGTGGAAGCTAGGTTAAGAAGGGTCGTGATGATTAGTGATCAGCAGTATGGTTTCATGCCGGGAAAGAGCACTAGAGATGCGATGTTTGCTCTGAGAGTGTTGATGAAGTACAGAGAAGGTCAGAAGGAGTTGCATTGTGTATTTGTAGACTTAGAGAAAGCATATGACAGGGTGCCTAGAGAGGTGTTTGTGGTATTATATGAGGAAGTCGGGAGTGTCAGAGAAGTATGTAAGAGTGGTACAGGATATATACGAGGGTAGTGTGACAGCAGTGAGGTCTGCGGTGGGAGTGACGTATGCGTTTAAGGTGGGGGTGGGATTACATCAAGGATCCGCTCTGAGCCCTTTCTTATTTGCAAAGGTGATGGACAGGTTGACAGACGAGATCAGACAGGAGTCCCCATGGACTGTGATGTTTGCAGATGACATTGTGATCTGTAGTGAGAGTATGGAAGAGGTGGAGGAGACCCTGGAGAGATGGAGATATGCTCTAGAGAGAAGAGGAATGAAGGTCAGCAGGACTAAGACAGAATATGTGTGTGTGAATGAGAGGGAGGTTAGAGGAATGGTGAGGATGCAAGGAGTGGAGGTGGTGAAGGTGGATGAGTTTAAATACTTGGGATCAGTAGTTCAGAGTAATGGTGAGTGTGGAAGAGAGGTGAAGAAGAGAGTACAGGCAGGATGGAGTGGATGGCGAAAAGTGTCAAGAGTGATTTGTGACAGACGAGTACCAGTAAGAGTGAAAGGAAGGTCTGCAAGAGGGTAGTGAGACGAGCTATGTTACGTGGGTTGGAGGCAGTGGCATTAACAAAAAGGCATGAGTTTGAGCTGGATGTGGCAGAGTTAAAGATGTTAAGATTTGCACAGGATGTGACAAGGGTGGACAGGATTAGGAATAAGTATATTAGAGAGGCAGCCCAGGTTGAAAGGTTTGGAGACAAAGTGAGAGAGGCAAGATTACGTTGGTTTGGACATGTGTTGAGGAGGGATGCTGAGTATATTGTGAAAAAGATGCTAAGGATGAAGCTACCAGGTAACAGGAAAAGAGAAAGGCCTAAGATAAGGTTTATGGATGTGGTGAGAGAGGACGTGCAGGTGGTTGGTGTGACAGAGCAAGATGAAGAGGACAGGAAGAAATGGAAACAGATGATCCGCTGTGGCGACCTCTAATGGGAACAGCCGAAAGAAGATGATGGTGACTCTCAAGCGCGATATAAATGGGCGCCTCCTCTGTTTCCACACCTCCTGGTCCCATTCTGCACTTAGGTTGCTTGCTTCAAGTGTGGAATTAGAGGTATGGGTGGCATGGCCCTTGTCCTACATTCTGTGGTTGTCAGTGTATTTTAGAATGTATTCAGGACGGGCTGATTGTTTCCACTGCATTTGTACTTTGAGGTAGAGGTTATGAGCTGGGACTTGATTGTAAGCATTTGTATCACATTCAGTTGTCCTGGAAAGATGAAGCTGTTAGATTTCCAAGGTCCTGAGAGTGAAAGATGAACTTTAATATTTCAGGCAGAGATCCCCTGAAGCAGAAGGATGAAGCCCCTGACTGTTAAACAGCCAATCAGGGTTCTGTTAGTGGCACAAGTGCTGGAGGATGGGCTTGAGCAACTTAAGACAGTTCCACCGTCTTGGTTGGGTAGACGGGCAGCTAGGAACACTACATTATGGCAACCTACCCAGCAGCAGACAGTTGGTAACGGAAGAGGCCTGGCAGACTTGTGGTGCTAAACAATGCAAAGCACCAGTTGAGGAGATAGACATGTGGAAACCCTTGTGTCTGTCTTCTACCTGGCAGCCTTTATGAGTTTATAAGCTGTCTGCTGTGGGAGTGGTCGGTAGGACAGTGTTGAAGACTTCCATGGGACCAGCATGTCACCCTTTATCCAACACCTGACTTTCACCTTCCAGGGCAAAAAATGGATGTATAACATAAATGGATGTATAACATCTCCTAGACAAGAATGAACTGGCAGCATGGTTGGTGGCCCTTCCTGGAAAGAATGAATGAGCCTGCGGGGTGCAGGAAGTGGGTAAGTCCCATGCAGAATTTATAGAAACAAATTCAGTGTGCCAGGTGTAATTGCAGTCAAGTCATATTATAAACAGAGCAGGCTTTAAAGCTGGCCTGACTATGCTTGAATGTGCTTACCATAAGTGGTAAACTTAGTAGAACTTGTAAAATGGTGTTAAATATAACATGAGTTATTGAGATGAAATGGGAGTGCACAAGGTGTTAAAAGAAATACAGGTAGGAGTGTGTAGTCCTGTTCTCTTTTTTTCCTCATCCTTTCAAGGTCATCTTGTAATCTTGTAGAAGATGAACAAATAAGTGATGACAGCTATAAAACACTTTTAAGTCCTGCTATTAAAAACAAAAACAGAAGCTTTCGGCAGTACTGACATTGGCAGGAAGCTCTGAAATGCAATATTAAAAATGTCATTTTTGTTGCTTTTCAAGTTTTCATTTGGTATCTGTTAATATTTTCAGGGTTAGATGTCCAATGTAAAATGTTATTAAATTGTTTTTGTTAGCATTTGTCTGGTGTAGTTATTGAATTTAGGTTCCTGTAATTTTATTGGTAGAGAAATGAAATCGCTCTCCTAGCAAACATGGAAATTTCTTTTTAAGATACAAAACTCTGTGTTTGTACACGTGTGTGTAAGTTGATGCATGCTGCCCACATGCAGTTCTGTATTGTTTATATATCAAGTTAACTGAAGTGTATGTTTCTGTGTTGGCTGTTTACTTACATGTGCTGTAGTCAGAACAGTCATGAGTAGTTCTGCTTCATGATCTGTGAATTTTAGCTTAGTATTCATGAGATGTATACGCAATCATGCAGTGCTTGTTGTAGCATTATGTTAAGTAATATTATTATGTACTGAAATTCACTGGGACTATATATATGGTGTACTGAAAATCACTGAAACTGATAATAGAAATAGTAGAAAGTATTAAAGTGAAAGGTATATCTGTTTTAAGTGAGATTATGATAGCTGAAATATTAATTCATTTTTCCTAATTCTCACTTTATCTTGTTGTTGCAAAAGAGCTGGAACCTATCCCAGCATTCACCATATATCAACAAACTAATTTTGGGTAAGACAAGTCCATCTTGTAGGACACACAGACACATTGCATACATACATGTGGGGCAGTTTTTAGGGCTGTCATTTCATTTCTTTTATTTTTGTTTTATACGTTTGTTAGGACTGTTGTTCACTGGACATAAGCTCCCTTTTTCAGGGGTTCCCCATGAGCACTATCAGGTCGTGACTTGCTCAGAGCTGTCCAGTATGCCTGTGAAGTTGGAAGGAATCCAACCCTGTACAGTGGGCCTATGGGAAGCAGCTTGTTTTCAACTGTGAGCCTTAATCCTCTGCATTACCGACTAGCATGTCTTTACGTTGTGGGGAGGAGCTGAATTAGCTGTTGGAGCACCGCATAGCAGGAAGGGGACATTTGCACTCCCCAGTGAAGGCACCCCTGCTTGTGAATTTAAGTGGAGAACCAGTTGTGCAGCTGTAATGTTAACTCAAGTAATGTACCGGCATAAAGAGTCTTTCAAATAAGATACGATAAAGCACACTGAAAAATATATTTACAGGTTAGGCATTTTACAAGGGACAATGCTAACTGAATGAAAGCTAGGACTTCTGCATGGAGATAGCCATTGCACTGGTACTTCAAATGATGCATATAGAGCTGGACGGGTGAGGTGCGTTCATATATACTCCAATACTAACAGTTGTGTGTTGCATGAAGAAGAATCCGAGATCATCTGGTTTGTCCTGAGAGCTCAAGATTTTGTGTTAGACCTCAGCTTCTGTGCTGGCTGAGACATGCAGTAAGACCATAAGTATGCTTTACCTACCAATTATACCAAGACTTTTTCTCTTGTACTGTGCCCTGACAGGATGATGAAAAGTTCTGCCATTACTTCTCAGCTTGTTCTTACTGTGGGCCATTGTATTTCAGTTTATAAATGTACCAGCAGACTGGTTTTCCAACTTTGTCAGCAACTGTCTGGCATGACTGCTAATTTTTCCACACAGAACATGCTTTTCTTCTGCCGAGTAGTTTTTTCAGTTTAGCAGAATCATGTTTCTGTATTTGAGTGAAACATTGAGCATTTGTAGGAATGTGGCAGCATATTTAATATCGATGTCTGTTTCTGTTCATACACTCTGTGCTAGCCTGCATCATTGGTAATGTTTGCTTTAGACTAGAGTAAAAACATGGCAACAAGGAAAGTCTCTGTTAGATGGCCAGATATTTTTCCAAAAACTTGACAGAATCAAGTTTCTAACTGCAGCTTTCCCCAACAGGCTTATGAATTTGTGTGCCAAAGGTGATGCTTCTGCTACATGTCCTGTTTTCCTCTATTGCAACAGTCTTGGGTTGACCCCCCCCACACACACACAAAACGTGCCATGGCTTCTCTACCTTCACCCAGTTAGCCCATTCATTCTGGTGGAGTGGGCCGTGGCTAGACCTGTCTGGGCTACGCAAGAATCCTACATTCTATTATTTCCTGCCTCTGGCGTACCTTATTACCCCATTCGTTCCCTCCCTTTGGGATGAGTTGGGTGACAGTTTGCTGGAGTGTCTGCTTCTACCTCAGAAGGGCATCCTTCCCTTGCTGTGAAATATACTCTGCTTCTGTGCTGCCAGTCGCTGGGAGTTCAACTCTCCGCTTGCTGTCTTGGATTAAATGAATGCACATAGGTTGAGTGTGCTCACAGGCTCATGCTCATAGTACACCAAGGTAGTGAACCCAGAACAGCTTCCCTTCCCCGATGATGTGCAAGCTGACACGCACTTCCCCACCAGCTCCTACATGCACCCGAGCCACTAATAAAATTGTATCTGCCTTTATCCTAGCCAGGGCTTTATCACTCTGTACCCCAGATGCCAGAGAGTTGTTTATTTTATGTGATGGGGAGAAAAGGACATGGCCATCTTTGTGGAGAATATGGGTGTTTACCCCCCCCCCCTTTTTTTTGACCTGATACTGTTTTGTTACATCTGAAACTGTGGTCAGTTTAAAAAAACTTCTCTGTTCTGATGCATGTATTATTCTTCTGTGGAGAAGTTTTATAGGACTTGGAAGCTTTGTGCTTCTGTCAAAGAACCGACTTGCCCATCACCTGACACTGTTGTCAAAAACTTCAGTCATAGTCCGAATGAAATGGAGTCCCAGGCACAGCAAGCATGGGTGTGTGCAAAACCTGAAAACCTCTACAATCTTGTTAAAGTAGAATTAATAGAAATTTGAGCAAATGTAAATAAACAAACTTGGTTACTTCAACCACAGTGAAGGATGTGCATAATATTGTTCTGATCTTGAGTACACATAAGACGACCTAATTTTTTTTTTTTGTAAGGGACAATGCTGTTACTGGTTTCATAGCCAACATGCAAATGTTTATGTGCATGTCCTGAGATGAACTAGTGTCCCTTCCATAGCTGAGCCTCTTGCTTCCACCCATTGTGTGCCATGATATAGGTTACACGCACCCCCCTGATAACACTGAATAGGGTAAAATGGGTAGCAGAGGGCATGTGAATTTGTTTTTTTTTTTCTCTGCACTGGTTTAGCTAGCACCTTAAGCTATCTCAGTCATCACCCATCTTTACAGACTTGCTACTAGCTAGTGTAGTAGGTGATTACTAGGCTAATGACACACACACACACACACACACACACATATATATATATATATATATATATATATATATATATATATATATATATAATGGCTAATAGGACTTGGACAACATTATTCCTGGCTAGCAGTGGCTCTGTAACATCACTTCTTGACCCCCTTCAAAAAAAAAAACACACACTAATGCAGCCGAAGGTCAGTCTGAGAGCTGTCTTGCCTAACACCTCCTAATATCATGCTAAATAATTGTTGCTCAGTGTCCAACAGGAGCTAGTCCTCCTCTCCTTTGCCCTTACCCTAAAATGCCTGCTTTAGGGTTGAAATCACAGATGCTCTCCTAGACAAAGATTTTCTCTTTGAACTCTAGGATCAAAGGAGAAGCCTATAGAACTATGCAAGCTGTCAAATACTTTATAGAAGTTCCACCTCTGAGATTTAGTAGAAATTACCCTAACATGTCATGGCCCTTTTCTACTTCTCAGTAAAAACCAAAAAAGCAGAAAGACCAGAAGGGATAGGCAGAAAAGGAAGTGGCAAGCTGAGCCCAGTACAAGGTCTAATAGATCTCAACCTGAGGGATCGTGCAGAGTGCAACTGTAGCTTAGAAAAGCACCTCTGTGACCCATCCCAGCCTCCATACAAAGCTATGGTGCAGACTATCCCTCTTCCCAAGTCAGTGTCAAAACATCACTCAAGGCAGGAGGGTCCTAGACATCAAGAGTGAATTCAAAATACAGTTCGCTTCCATACCAAGGTTCTGGGGCATTCCTTCCTTCCCAAAGTGACAGCTCAGGAAGGCACAGTTTCTGATCAAAGGCAACCAACAAGAAATTTCTATAGAACCATTCCTCTCAAAGGAGTTGGGATCAGGTTTTTACTTCATACCGTTTCTGGTCGCAAGGAATGAAAGGTCCTAGAAACCCATTAATTAGATCTCTAAAACAATTTCCTGGTGATCCTCAAATTCATGATACTGACCTTGCAAAAACTTCCCATAATCACTCCTTGGACACACTGGTCACCATGGACTTAAAGGATATTTGCTTCCACACCCCTGTAGTGAAGGAGCACAGGATTCAGGGCACATAGGATACACTACCAATTTCTGTGCATTGCCCTTTGGCTTTTCTACTGCTCCCAGGGTCTTCACAAAATGTGGGGCTTCAGTAATTGCTTTATGCAGGGACAAGAGTGTGCAGATTTACTCCTGTTTGTATGATGCAAACACCGTGGAGGAGCCAAACAGTTGGCGCCAATCCAAGGGACAGCAATCTTTGCCAGTAGATGTCCCCTATTATTATCTTAACTGGTGTAACTTTTATGCACGAGACTCTTACTTTTCTGTTAAAATCCTCGCATCAACCATTTCTACCTGCTTGTCTTTGCAGCCTCCTCTTATCCCACCCTACGGTGAAACAATTTCTTAAGGGTATCATTCATTTAAGACCTCATAGGAGGAACCCTGCCCCATCCTGGGACCCATGTGTAGGGAAACCTTTCTCAGATTTTGCAAGGACAGTATCTCTGAGAGCCAACCTGTTCTGTATGCTAGTTGTGTGCGTGTGTGTGTGTGTGTGTGTGTGTGTGTGTTTAAATGTATAAAGCTTTTTTTGCGTACGTGTTCGTATTTAGAAGAGTAACATAATAGGTGGTAAGAAATCTTTTTTTTTTGTTTTTCCTTAAAAAAGCTTCAGTTAAGTACTTTAACTCCGGTGTGTAATTGTAACTTGATAGAGAAGTCTGTGTTATGACATGAAAGTGTCAAGCCATTTGCTGGTTCCATTTTGAGTTGCAAATATTCCCTTAATACAAACCTGTTGGCCAGGAAAAAATGTGAGCATTCTTCATCATGGAGAGGGGTACCACCCTTCGTGCAGTGCTGGACAAGGCAACAGTCTGGCTGTCTGAATGATGGCCTCTTCTCAGCTTTCACCCCTAATCATTGGATTCCATAAATGTGAGCAGGGATTCTCCCTACACACTGATGCAGGGCTGGCAGAAGGAAGTTGATGGATGGCAAGCACGTAGGGAAAAACTAGGCAAGAAAGCAAAACAGATTAAAACTTGGTAGTGAAATGATTTTAAATATTGTATGTAGCTTGTCATTTCAAGCAAAACGTGATTCCCAAGGAATGCACTTGATAATCATTCTGTATTGTTTCTCACTATGTTTATGGCCAATTTTAGATGTCCTGTAATATGTCTGGGACCCAAAGCAAGTTTTAATACCAAAATGTAGCCAACTATGTGCATGTTGAACCTGCTAGCTTTTGGCTCATTTAAGCAAGCCATACTGTACTTCTGTTTGTGGAACTTAACCTTAACCTTAATCCACCTGTGTGGTGAATGTAACTGTGTCCACAGAAAATGACATCTATAACTGTTTAAGAACTGTGTTTTTCCTGTGGTGAGACATGTTGCACACATTACAAATAGCACTTGTTGGTACCTTTCCCTTGGGAAATAATATGCAATAGTCTTTAGTCCGGACTACATAATCACTTACTTATGGCAGTTGTAAGTTAAATAAATGGTTTAGTTTCTTTTTAGCAATTTGCTGCTACTGTACAAGTGTGCTTGAAGTAGTAAGCATATTTCATTAACCAAAAGTCACACACACTTATTTGCCCGTGGAGTGGACTATAGTGCCTTTGCATGTGGAATGGAGTTTAAGGTCAGTATCAGAGAAGATGCAGGGTACTAGGAAGCTGTCTCCTTAAAAAAAAGAAAAAAAAATCAAAAAGAGATATGTGAGGATTATCCTTCCAGCAGGAGCTCCCCGTGTGCCCTTATACATAAAGTCCTAAAAGAAAGTAAAGAAGATATAGAAAACTTCAAAGTATGTCTACTGGGTAGCAAAGAAGGTTGGAACTAAACCTCATGGTACAGCCTACTGAAAATACTGAGGTTAATATTCTTGTTTTACTGGTTGTGGAGTCTGTAACCCCCATTGGGGGTGAGGCACAGCCAGCCTGAAGGTGGCCTGCCTTTCCTGTGGTCACTGTCAAATGTCATCTTATCTGCCCCCCCCCCCCATTAAGAATTCCAGTTTTAGCGAGATATTACAACCTACTAGCCATGGTGATTAAAAGTCTGGAATTGAAAGCACCAAGGTATGTTGCTGGCTTCACTGGTATCTGCCTCAGAACGCTCAACAATATTCTTTTTTTTATTTATTTTTTATGCCCCCAGTGCCCCTTTGGTACAAGTCCCAGAAACTCTGTTCCCTCTTACCAGGTATACTAACCACTGATTCCCCCATGCATTTCCATACACAACAACCGTCTCTGATTTGTCTCTCTCACTACTGAACTTGCAGATGTTAAGTTTGTTGTCTCTCACCCAGAATAGCCTTGGCACGTGGCTCATAGGCAGAAGTGTTATAACACAGTGATAGCTATAACCGGCATTGATAGTTCCATCTTATTTATGGGATGCTGCCTTGACCCCATTTGAGAACTCCTAACCATCCTAGAACCTAAGTCACTGGCTCCAAGCCCTGGTTCCTATACAACAGGCAGTGTAACCTCTAGAGATTTTCTGACCCTTGTATCTAGCCAGGAGGATTGTGATGTCCTGTAGGTTTGTATGCATCTGATTCCTGTAATGGCCTAGGATGGCTACAGACAAAAGGAAACATCTGGAACCCTCTACCAAACTATACACAATAGCAGAACATGTATGTATCTGATTCCTGTAATGGCCCAGGGTGACTACAGCCAAAGGGAAACATCTGGAACCCTCTACCAAACTATACACAATAGCAGAACATGAGTGGTTGGTAATGCTGCTTATCCTCAATCAACCCCAGAAGGATCCATTTTCTCATAGACACCCAGATTTGTGCTGAAGGGAAGCTGGCAGTTAGAGGCTGGTTCATTATTACAAAGGAAGGCTGCAGGGGTCATAGAGTTAGAGTAATCCTCCTAGATGGTACTTTTGGATGCTCAGGTAAAAGATCTGATGATGCATGAGTGAGAGTGCCCTGACTGGAAGGATATGTCTAGTGTCAAGGAAGGTGTACAGCACACTGCATCCCACTAAAGTACAGTCTATGGGACAACTTTCCACTCCAGACATGATTGTGACAACCCTTAAGAGGAATCACCTTCCTATTACCCCAGTTGTCTGTCCTCTGTGTAATGAATCCAAGACTCTAGATCATTTTGGAAAGCACATGTAAACATTCTCCACCCTCACTCCCTTTACTAATTTGTATTCGGAGAGGGAGAATTGCTGGTGTGGCATGCAGTGAAAAGATTTCTGAAGCCCTTGGAGAGTCCTAAAGTTCAAACCACAGAAGCTACATCCATAAGCATTCTTGTAGTCAGAGTCACTTAAAAGCAGCACTGAGGATACTTCTGATCTGGAATCGTAATTTGCTGGCATGCCTGTCTCCTGCACGTCTTCACTAATTGCATTGTGATGATCATCGTGTTTCACTGTTGCAGTCATTACACTTGGGTTATCCTGCTGGCAGGCTACCTGCAGTCTGCCTGAATTCCAAAGTCCTGGTCCGGCGTCGGTTGCTGTCACCTCTTCCCTGACGTCAGTGTGCCAGGGGGTATAAAAGATTTAGCCGACGCCATTTTCTCCAGTCTTTCTTGCTGTACGGTGCCCGAAGCAAAAGCAGTTCGCAAGTGCCGGTCTGCCAACTCCTGAGATTTTCAAAACCGAATTTCAGATCTGAAGTCTTCATTAAAGCTAAGTACCCCGTTGGAGAAACTTTTTTCTTGCTCCAGACCGATGTCAGAAAAAGTTAACAATTGTATTTCTTGTGGGAAGCAAATACCTCATAAGGATTTTCATTCTTACTGTATTCCTTGCCTAGGCCCTGGCCACGACGTTGCTAGCGGTCGGTTTTGTGCTAGATTTAACCAACGCACTATTAAGCGTCAGTAAGGTTTTGCCTTTCATTACTTTGGCCGAAGATTTAATTATATAATGCCATCGGAACAGCCGACGACCGCAGTTTATAAAAAGTGCAAGGAAAAGTAAAAGGACAGGCATCCGAGGTCCAAAACCGACGAGGCCTCCGCTAGGCCAGTCGCCGGTTCTCAGTGAGGCGCTTTGGCAGCCCCTGATGCCCACTACTTCAGAGCCACAGGCCGCTTCCGACTCCCATGTGGAGCCGACTAGGCCTCTGGATACTCAAGGTATTGGACACTCGGAAACTATTCCCTCAGATGGGTTCAGAGCCGCTGAGCAGGCATTGGCTTCTGAGGGTGTTTTCAGACCTACACAGTTGTATGCAAAGCCAACCTCAGCTTCAAAGGCAAAGACTATAGCAGTTCTAAAGACAAAGACTTCCATGCCTAAAAAACAGATGCTTAAAATGGCCGAAGACCTAATTACTTTGATCAGGGGTTCCCATCCCCCTCCTGATAGAGGCCTAGGCAAGAGACAGAATATGAATCTTCAGATAAGGTTTCCATTTCCTCTGACTCCTCTTCTGAACAGGGATACTCCCTTCCTCCCTATGAGGATTCTGATGCAGAAGAGTCTATTCCTTCAGCCTCTCCTCCTGAGGATTATTCTTTTGGGGAAACTCTTCATGCTATGAGGGAGCACTTCCACTGGGAGAGCCAAGATTACTCAGAATCTAAGAAAAGGCTCAGAGACTTTCTTTTACTACCTCAGCACAGACCTCTTTGCTATTCCACCTGTTCTAGACATAGTAGATGATGTATTTTCAGAGTCCAGCCTGTCTCCTGACTCTTTACCCACTGCACCGGCTAAGCCAAACAGATAACTACAGGGTTCCAGATTCCCACAAATTTCTATATAAAAACCCTGCTGCTGACCCAGAAACTATTTCTCAGGGTCCCAAAGGGGTCAAGGCTTCCACTGCGAAAAACCCTGTCCCCTCTGATAGGGATTCTAGGGCACTGAACAGATGGGGGAAAAAGTTTACACTTCTGCTACCTTGGCTGTAAGGGCTTTAAATTGTCAGTTTCATATGCTTAAATATCAGCAATATTTAATGTCACTGCTAAAACAGAAAATGTTGACAAATTCTGAATGCCCAGATAACAAAGAAATGCAGGATTTATTGCATGCAGCTGAACAAGTGGGAAAGCATACTTTGCAATGTGGTTTTGATTCACTGGAGGCCTCTTGCAGGGCCACTGTTACGTGTACTGTCATTAGAAAGCATGCCTGGTTAAAGGAACAAAATCTGCCTGATCATGTTAAAGCAAAATTATTGGATGCTCCTTTACAGCATGATACTTTGTTTGGTATTAAGGCAGAAGAGGTGTTGAAGAAAATGGAGGATAAAGCGAAATCTATGCAGACAGTTAAGGATTTTCTTACAGGTACAACCACCCAGATTTAGCAGGAACTGGCCTTCAAAGAATTGGTCCTTTCCAGTGTCAGACAGGCCACAAAGAGGCAGATACAGATGCCCTAGAGGCAGATCCCAGCCCCAAGGCTCATACAGGCCTAAACAATGGGGTGCTTCTACCTCCAAAAGCGGAGAAGACAAATTACAGCCATATAGAAAACAGTCCCAATGACTTTCCTCTGCCAATACCAAGCACTTATCTTTTGGCAGCCCCCTTAGGGTGAAAACTAGCACTTTTTTCACAAAATTGGCATATAATCACCCAGGACAAATGGGTTTTGAATATAGTGTCCCAGGGCTACAGGTTCCACTTTCACACCCTGCCAAAGGCAAAAGGTATGCTAGACCTGCACAAAGTCAATGGGCAGAGGAACAAAAACAAGTTACATCCCTCATGGACATGAGGGCCATTCGGCGAGTAACACAGCAAGAGCAGGGATAAGGATTTTACTCAAGACTATTCCTGGTACCAAAAAAGGACAAAGCCTGTAGACAAATACTGGACCTGTCTATTCTAAACACTTTTCTGGACGTTCCAAAATTCATAATGTTGACTCTGCAGCAGCTTCTTCCCATGCTGGGCAAGAAGGCTTGGCTTGTAACGTTGGACCTAAAAGAGGCATACCTGCATGTCCCAATCAGACAATCTTGCAGACGATACCTCAGATTCATAGCTGGATCAATGCACTACCAATTCTCTGCACTGCCCTTTGGCTTTATCTACTGTGCCCAGGGTCTTCACAAAATGCCTGGCACCAGTAATCGCTTTGTACAGACAAAGGGGAATTCAAATATACCCTTACTTGGATGATTGCCTTATTCAAGCAGAGAACAAAGACATTCTACTGAGGCATCTGGCATTTGTAAAAGATTACTAATTTGCCTAGGGTACACGGTAAACGAAAATAAATCAAAACTAGTACCCTCTCAAGAGAGAATATTCCTGGGTGCAAGCTTAAATACAACTGCCCAGATGGTTTATCTCATGCCAGACAAACAAAGGCAACTGACTTCTTACTTCGAAATGTTGGCAACAAAGACCCAGTTATCTGCAAAAAAAATTCTGCAGGCTTTGGGCTTCATGGCATCCTGCGTTCTACTAATTCCATATGCAAGACTGCATATGAGGAAACTACAGTGGTATCTAAAAAGTGTTTGGACTCAACATTGCCACAGCCTGGAAACATTAATTACCCTCTCTCCCCACCTGCAAGAGTTTCAATGGTGGGCACAGGCCTGTCACCACAACAAGGGACAGCCATTCACTCTACCCACGGCCTGGCAGACACTAACAACAGATGCATCAGATTATGCCTGGGGGGGGGGGGGGTGGTGGCACATGGCAGGAAAATGTATTCAGGGAGCATGGACAGCAAGCCAAATGCATCTTCATATCAATCAAAAGAGATGCTAGCTGTTCAGAATGCCCTGACAGCCTTCAAGGACCTACTTCACCCAGGACAACTGCTGATAAAGAGAGACAATACTACAGTCATGTGGTACATAAACAAGCAGGGAGGCGCACATTCTTACCCCCTCTGCAGACAAGCCATGACTTTGTGGAACACAGCATTGACTTATCAAGTACACCTGCAAGCACAATTCCTGCCAGGAAAGACAAATACTCTGGCAGACGAACTAAGCAGAAATTTCAAGGATCCTCACGAGTGGAAACTTGATCCACAAATCTTCAGCGTGATAAGGAAATGGGGATGCCCAGACATAGATCTATTTTCCTCCCCGCACAACTGCCAACTACAGAGATTCTGCACAAGGACTTATCACAAACAAGCATGGAAAGTGGATGCCCTATCATTCAGCTGGAAAACCCTTACAGTATATGCCTTTCCTCCACTGCATGTCCTCCCCAAGGTACTCCTAACGGTCAGACAAGAGAAGCCAAAAATGATACTGATTGCCCCATACTGGCCACGCCAGCACTGGTACCCAATCATAAAGAGCTTGTCTCAAGGCCCAGCCTGGACATAACCCCAAATTCCTCATTTACTGACCAACAAAACAATCGGATCCTGCACAGCCAACTCAGAACCCTAAATCTGTCTGCATGGCTGATAATGTAACAATTCAGAACACACCTCTCTCTAAAGCAGTTGTGTGTGTATCTTTTCAGCTTATCCCGGTTAGGTGTCACCACAGAGGAACTCCGGTCTGCTAATGTTTGGTAGTGGATTTTTACGTGCTGAGTTACCAGCCCTGACGCGCAACCTTCAACGAAGGCACGCCCATTCACATGCTTCCACACACAAGACACTCTAGCTGAAAATCGAACGCGACAACGTCTTGCTGTGAGGCGATATCACTACCGCAGCACCACTACCGCGGGTCTCTCTCTAAAGCAGTTATGGATGTTATTTTGGAGGCCAGGAGGCCTAGCACCAGAAAATCTTATACAGAAAAATGGAAGAGATTCTGTGCTTGGAACCAGGCACAAGGAATGGACACGCTTGTTCCAACTATTCCTCAGATTTTACAATACCTAACTGAGATGCTGGACAAAGGCCTATCCTTCTCATCAATTAAGATCCATACCTCTGCCATTTCAGCTCATTACAATACGGATCCACCTATTTTTTCACATCCACTACTAAGGTAGTACCTCAGAGGGGCCAAAAACATAAGACCTCCAAGGAGAGCTCCAACACCTGCATGGGACCTCAATTTTGTCTTGGAAAAGCTCACACTGCCTCCTTTTGAGCCAGCCAATACAGCTGAGATAAAATACTTATGGAAAACAGCTCTGCTCCTAGCAATAACATCAGCAAGAAGAGTCTCAGAGTTACAGGCACTAATGGCTGTGGAACCTTTTATTATTTTCCATCCGGACAGGGTTTCTCTAAGGACAAACCCAACATTTATGCCTAAAGTAGTGTCCAGTGTGGCTCTTAACCAAACCATTCATTTGCCTACCTTTTATCCAAACCCACAGAATAAGGGGGAGAGATTTCTGCATTCTTTGGACATGCACAGACAGCTACGCTTCTACTTGGACAAAACTAAAGCCTTCAGAAAGACTGAGCAACTCTTAGTGGCATATGCTGCAGGATCGCAAGGAAAAGCTATTTCAAAGCAGACTATTTCAAAATGGATAGGCCACTGCATTCGTTTCTGTTATTCACAACATGGCAAATCAGTGCCTAAGGACATTAGGCCACATTCAACCAGAGCAGCAGCCACTTCAGCAGCCTTCCTCAGAGGAGTGCCAATAAAGGACATTTTAGAGGCTGCAACTTGGACTTCAGTGCACACTTTTGCAAAGCACTACCACTTGCCCCTTTACTCTAAATCCAGAGCAGGCCTCGCCACTGCAGTTCTGCAGGGCCTCATAGCCAACCCTAATTCTATCAAGGCCCAGCCACCCAACCTCAGCTTTGGGATTCAACCCAAGTGTAATGACTGCAACAGTGAAACACGATGAACATAGTACAGTTGTGTACCTACCATAAATGTAGATGTTCGAGTGTATTCCCTGTTGCAGTCCAGGTTGCCCTCCCTCCATCCCCCTTTTCTTTGCTGGGACTTGTCTGTACTTCTCTATTCTATACAACCTATGTGGTGTATTTGCTTGTAGAGGAAGGTAATGTTTATATTAGTGCATGCTTTTTTATGAGCAGAATTTTTAGCCTACCCTTTTGGGGGCACCTGACATCTGGGGCAAGAAAAACTGAAGAAAATGGCATCGGCTGCATCTTTTATACCCCTGGCACACTGACGTCAGGGAAGAGGCGACAGCAACCGACGCCGGACCAGGACTTTGGAATTCAGGCCGACTGCGGGTAGCCTGCCAGCAGGATAACCCAAGTGTAATGACTGCAGCAGTGAATACACTCTAACATCTACATGTACTTTCTTTAATGATACCCCTACAAGTGTCCCTTACTGCTTGTGTCAGAGTTCGACAGCAGTCACTTGGTGGTGAGGGAAATGGGCAAATTCCTTTTAGCCACAGATGTGGAATTTTCCCCACACAACATACCTACAGCAGCACAAAATGGAAATGATGGAATCCTCCATTTTGGCAAATATACACCAAACACAGCATAATATGAGAGTCCTCAGGGCCACCCAGAAGCACCTGTGTTAAACTGGTATGTAGTGGATATACATTACGTGAAGATAAAGTTGTGCTTTTGTTTTTATACCTGGCGTCACCAAGTACGTTTGGTAGTTGAGGGTCATGAGGTATTCTACTGAGAAATATTCTAGACTGTTTCAGACTTTTTCAGAGGTATTATTTTATTGCTATGTAATACTAGTTTTCCTACATAGCCATTAAGCTGCTTATTTTTCAGCTGTTCGGTTCACAAAAAACATGCACATGTAAAATTTTCTGTGGTTGACGAACTGTGTATGTCTGTCTCATAGCATTAGAACTAAAAAAAAACTTTTTCAAAAAAAGGATATTTTGTATCCTCTTAATCATAAGAACAAAATATGCATGTTTTACTTGCGACAGACCTGTACACATTTCATATTCCAGTCTGCTTTCCCTAATTATGATTAGGTAGTACAATGTCCAGTTCAAAATTAGACCATCTATGGGTCTTGTCCTGAATGCATTTTTTTTTTTTTTTAAACCTGAAGCACTAAAGAAAATTAAGTTGTATACAGAGTCAAATTCAGGCCAGAATGAGTAGCTTTTGTAGATGAACTGTAAAAGGTGTTAAACTGTCAGTTGAAAACATAAGTGCAGTTATCAGTTCTCTGCTGAGTTACAGGTATAAAAGCCTTTTTTCCTTGCATTCTTTCTTTTTTTTTTTTTTTTACTTGTGCCTATGGAGTGTCAAGCAGGCCGTGGTGGTGCAGCAGTTAGCGTCGTCACCTCACTCGCAGCAAGAGGTTCTCTGGTTCATTTCTTGTCAATCCTTCTGTACGGAGTCTGCATGTCCTTCCTGCGGTCGTGTGAGTTTTAAAGACATGCAGGTGTGTGTGTGTGTGTGCCTTCTATGAAGGTTGGGCACCAGGCTGGCAACTCAACACCATAAAAACACCACTACCAATCAATCTGCACTGTGGTGACCCCTAACTGGGAAAAACCAAAAGGCATTGTTTTTGCCTACTAGCTATCAAGCCTGTCCTCTGTTAGTGTCCATTTGTCCCACCTTTCCAGGGATTCCAGAAACAATTAATTCAGGCAACCATGAAAGTGCTTAGTGCTGTTGTTGGAATCCTGGCAATGAGAACTTTTGAATGACCTAACCCCACTGGATGGAGCACAAACAAATGTCATCACCATGGTCACCCACAGTGTCCCCTTGTTGGTGCATGCATACTCACATTTGCTGTGTTGTCATGTAAAATTACTTTTTTTTCACAAAATTCAAAATGTAGTTGATTTACCATTGAGTTTAGGAGCACAGTCTGAGTATTTTATGTCAAGGCATTTATACATAGGGAACAAAAATAGCCAAACTGTTCTGTTTACTTTGGGATAGTTCTCTGGAAAATGATAGATTAATTGCATCTGTTCTGCTCCCCATTTCGTCCCTACTCCCACTGTAAAGATGCATCAGCAATGTATAACCTTTGGGTGTGAGTAAACCTTTGCTATCCACATACAAATATTCGTTATTGTTGTACAATAGTTAAAGAAAATGGTTACTTTAAGTAATATTATTGTATGAAGGAGTTTCGTTATTGACTTATTAAAATGTTGCACTATTGAACTTAATTTTTTTCCTCTGGCTCCTGTGTCCAAGATTGTGGAACATTACTGAAGTAATGCAAATGCTACAACTCTTCTATAGTACATCGGTTTCGGTACAGTTCTGCCATTTTTTTTTCGGAGAGATGTTTGCTAGTGGTATGTCCATGCATACCGCTGTTTAAAAGCAGATTCTTGCATGGCACTGAGGTGTAGTGAACTATATTTTGAAGATCTCTATATAGTTTCTCTTCGTATTGTTGTGTAGACGGTAGCAACAGTATTTTTTAATGCTTTTTGTCTGGCTCTGTTACTGTGGGTAATGGTTTATTTACTGTGTGACTGCAAGGTTGAACAAGTCATTTATGAATAGTTTTTATTCTGTAATTGACCACTCTATAGTACTGTTATTTTTCTGATGAATGATGTGCCAGGATTTTTCGATGTGTATAATTTTGAGTCCACAGAATTTCCCATTTTGGCTTGTTTACTTTGTATGACTTTTGTTGAATATGACGTGTATGTATAATTGTATTTAGCAATATTGTTGCTGCCCATTTTTTTTTACATGCTACCTTTTTTGTTTGTTTGTTTAGCTGCTCTCATAAAAGCTTCGGCTGTTACTGACAACTTTTTTTATTCATTTTATTTCCCAGAACCTACCCTTTTCGAAATTGTAGATGCCTGCAGTTTCATCAAATACTGTGCAAGTCTAAAAATGTTTTGATATTTCTGCATTAAAAAAAATATTTAAAAAGAATCACTGGGTTTTAAAATAATTGTATTACCGCATTGGATGAAATAATCTGACTTCATCTTTCCTTTTCTTGGGTGAAGGAAAGTTGATTGATGCCCTTTATTGCAGATTGTGACAGCCAGCTCTGTTGTACTGAGGTGAGGTAGAGAGAAAATTGTCGGATTGCTCAAATCCCTGTGGGGCATGGCCATGCTGCTCCACTGAAGAAAACTGGGAATACAAATAACAGAAACCTGATCTCTCACTTGTCTGACTTGCCAGTTTTTTGACAGTCTGAAGGAATACAACAGTGACACAAGTCAGCCCAGTATGGAAATGATAGTTACTGAGCTATGGCATACTAGTACCGTGACACAGTTAAACATGTTGCATAAATAACCCTTGCTGGCAGCCTGTAAGCCGTAAACCTTGCCTGCAACCTTCTAGTTGGAAGAACAAAGTTTCTTTTACAGAAAAAAATTTATAAATGGGAAATGCTGCATAGTCCATTACTTTACTAGTCAGTGTTTGTAATGTAAACATTTCAGACCAGATTAATTAGGTAGTGGGTACTTGAGGCTTGGTTTTAATATTGTGAAAGCTTAAAAGTTGGCCTTACTGTGATACTGATCTATGTACATATTTGCATATAGTATTTTAATTTGTAAATCTCTGTTAACTTGCTTGTACTTAACTTTTTTCTGTGCTCAAAATTCTATGTATTTATAAATTAGCCATCCTGCAAGTACCAGTGGTAGAGAATTTTTACTGCAAATTATAGGAAGCGCAGTAACGTCACCCCCTTAGGCTATGTTTACGTGTAAATGTATGTGTGTGTATTTGTATAGATGTGGATCTGCTGCTACTTTACAGATTGAATGCAAGGCAGGGTTTATGAAATTGCATGATATACAAAATCTCTTTCTTGCATGAGGTTATTGAAGGAAAAAGGTAAACCATGTGAAGAAACTGACGTCTAGAGATGATGTTTTTGCATTCCCATCCACATGTTTAATTGTAACATCTCCAAGACTGTGTAGCCTTGAGGTAAATGGAATATTCCAGAATAATTTTGAGGTGGTGTTTTGAACTGGGGTTTGTTAAAGCAGACCCATATCTCTGTGTACGTGTATGTATGCATGTGCTGTGAGTGCATGCAGTGTAAAACAAACCACAGCTGGTGTCGCCTGTCTGCTGGAGTTATTGATGGCTTAAGTGGCTGGAAGATTTATAGGAATTTGATTTAAACACACCATGGCTTTGGGATGAATGAATTGTATTATTTGCTGTTTGTGGCATTTGCCATAGTGTTTGGAAAAAAAAAGCAGCTTCCTTCTACCACAGGCCAAGTTATCCAGGAAAAGTCATGTGTGGCTTTAAAGAATTGCATCTGGAGGGCTGGTAGAGAAAAACTAACTTAGTAAACGGATAGCAGGTAGGCTTCATTTGAAATTGAGCCAAATTTATTTTTATGTGATGAAGCTTAAATTCAGCTTGTATTCTGGCATCTTTCTTGTGCCTATCCATTTCACAGGCTGTGATGAATAGAGGTAAGCAAGAGAGAATTGTGTGTTTCAGAACAAATAAAAATGTACCTGGCAAACACTTAAAAACAATCCAACTGATACATTTTTAGAGGCCTCCTTGTCTGCAGGCAAGATTTCTGATACAAGAGTGAAAAAAGCATGTAGAGTTGCATAATTAAAAAAAAAAATTATAATTGAAGCTATAATCTAGTCAGGTGTCTTTCATGTACACTTATGGTGACAACTGTTTCAGAGATGCGAGTTGCAGAGACTCTACAACTTGCAAGGTGGGTTAATACATTTCAGAAATAAAAGGCTTTAACTAAACAGATATTTTTGTATTAGCTGTAGCACAGATGTTAACCTGATTTTTTTATTTTTTTTTTCCGGGGGGGGGGGGGGTTCTTGTTCTGTACTCAGAAAATTCAGTCATTGAAAGCTGAAATATAAATTGACATTTAAAATTATTCGTTTTTGCAAGTCAGCAGAGAAGTGTCACTGGCAATGACCATCCGTACATATTTACAATGTTAAGATTCTGTTTGTGTGACTGAAGTGTGCATTAATTTCACATGTAAACTGTTGTATGTGTGTTTGTGAATAATAAATGCATCACAAGCAAAATTGTGCTGTATGAGCCTATCAACAGGGAGGTCTGCAGGAAGGGATGATCTGTGTAAGTCTTCAAGTTGGGAGGGAAGAGTATGGTATGGAAGGTTTTGTTTTTAACAGTATTTTAAGGGAGGGGTGCTACCAGCGTACTGTCGGGGTGAAGCTGTGGTGGTTTTCATTACCCAAAGAGGGTAAAGACCCTTTAGACTCAGCTTCATATAAACCAAGTTAGCCTTGATTATAAAGTGTTGTCCTTGATAGCTAAGAGAGTTGTGAAGATGTTGCCAAAATTGATAGATATGATTAATTTTGGATTTTTGGAGAGGAGGCAAACATTTGTCAACATTAATTTGAACAATTATCATCCAGAAGGAAGCAGAGAGTAAGAAGATGCCACTGTTTTTTGGGGTCTTGACGCAGAGAATGCATTTGGTAGCTGGGATTTTATGGGTAGGGTATTGTAGCATTTGTGTTCCCTGATTAAAATAATACCATTAATTAGAATTAAGGGTTTGTGTCTGACGTGCTGTGGTTTGAACAGATGAGCAAGCCATCACTGTCCTCTTTCCCTTTACTGCAAAAGGGATAATTGGCAAGGGATATATAATGCATGGTAACTACAAATCTGTCAAAAGAAATTTAAAAAGATTGGGGGGAGAGAATGGAAAGGTGATATACAAACTAACAATAGGAGGATATCTGTATGTCTCCCAACTATGCAACAAAGTCCAGTTTACGTTTTTTGCTTGAAAGTGTTTGCATAGATATTTTTATATCCCAGGCAGATTTCAAGAGTTGTTCTGTGGTAGATAAAAAGTTTGAGGTGTGGTAAAGAGAGAAGTAATCAGGAACATGTTTGGGAATGCAATGAGGTGGAAGATTTTAAAAATTCACTACAGAATTGCTGGGGGGGGGGGGGGGGCAAATGATTGGAACTAAGGAAATTATTCTTCTGAGCTAGGATGTAGGATCCAAGTTGCCCAGATAATTTTATGCTACTGGATGCAAAAATAAAAAAGCATTTACTAGAAAACGGAAATCAGAATTAAGACCAACTCTAACTGAATAATTGTGAAGGTGAGAAAAGAACTGGAAGTCAAATTTTTAGAAAATCGAAGGAGCAAACTAAATAGAAATTAATGGAGTTTGTGAAAGCAATATGTGCAGAAGAATGTTCAGGAGGAGGAGTGTCATTTAAGGGAAGCAGGAAATGAGCAATTTGTATAATGGAGTGAACAAAAAGTGTTACCCTGTATACTGCTTGGAAATAAAAAAAAAAATATGTTAATATATTTTTGATTTGCTTTGATACTGTAGTACTGGTCACTTTTTAATGTCCTGTTTGTTAAAGATGTTTAAATGCATCACAGTTTCATTAGTTCAGCTGCTGTTAATCTGTACTGATGTAACAAATGATGCAATTTGGTTATGGTTACTGATGTTTTTTGTGTCATACAGATTTGGCTCTCTAGGAGGTGCCAGACCCAGTACTGCTGAGCCCTAACGTTTACATTTAACTACTCGCTGTTATACCATTAAAGTATTTTGAAAGGACCCCCCCCCCCTATTCCATGATGGGGGGCAGTGTTACATACATACATACTAACTGAAACATTTCTTTACTTTTGGGAAGCGGTGATAGTCTGGGGTACTATAGTTTTGGAGTTTGTATGCCCCCACCCCAATCTCACTTAATATTTCTCAGTTCTGAGAAGCACACTTAATGTCCTTGGACTTTCAGTGGTCATCCCACAAGTATACCGATGTTCCTACACCTTTTCATCTGTGACAAGTTTCTAAATAAAAAATGCAGCCCGTGCCACTTTAGTTTACAACTGCTAAATCGGATAGCAGTGTAAAACAGAAGTGTAAAATCAAAAGTCAGTCAGTTATCGACCCTCACTTGTTAGGATACAGGTGTCCATGTTGGCAAACTGATTAGTCTGAGCACCATCAGGTTCCAGAATCATCAGAGTTCAGTTTGCTACTGCCATAATTTGTTGCACTTAATATTTTTGTTTAATTTTGTTATATCTTAGATGCATGCATGAAGTGCACTGTTACAGTTTGAGTTCGTATTAGCCTGTATTTGTATTGACACATATGTTCTTTATCCAAAAGAAAAAATCCTTCCAAACATGTGAGTAAA
Organism: Protopterus annectens; assembly: GCF_019279795.1. NCBI lineage: Eukaryota > Metazoa > Chordata > Ceratodontiformes > Protopteridae > Protopterus > Protopterus annectens. Next base: position 938,351,969 of record NC_056725.1, on the reverse strand, counting down.
ACAAATCACACTCTATATACAATAAGAAATGTTATTAATATACATGGGTTAGCGCTTTCATGGAGTCTCTTCTGCTTCTTCAGACCATTACTATAGACATTTACAAGCAATATTTAAAAATATTGATCAACCAATCTTATCAGGGTTAAATAAGACTGAACTACTATGTTCTTTGGTCGATGTTCTATTTGAGAATAATGTTTTCACTTTTGAGAACAACTTTTATTTACAAAACTGGTGTTGCGATGGGCACTGCATGCGCAAACAGTTAAGCTAATTTAGTTCTTGCACACTGGGAGAATAGCGTGGTCTTGAATGGTGATGTTTTTGTTCCCTCTCTTAGTTTTTACAGGGGCTTTGTGGATATTTTTATTGTTTGGACTTGGATTTGCTATAGACTTGGATTTCCTTGCTGATAGTAGCAGAGATCTGGTATATTATGCTACCTGTTGCATGTGCAGCGCCTTTTATATTGGGAAGATTAATAGTCTACTCAAGGACAGGATTTTGCAACATTTGAATGACATTGCTGAGTGCAAAAGCCATAGTGCTTTAGCCAAACATGCAATGTAAAAAGGAACAGAACATTCATAAAAATTTTCTGTTTTACAGTTGAATAGTAACTGAAGGGGAATTTAGTAAGAAAAATGAGACCGAGAGCTGTGAATAGAGATGGATATTATTGAGAGCGTATGTAGAACCAGGATTGAATGAGAGAGTCTCACTTAAACCGATAATTAAAAAGAGACCTCTGTGACACTAACTTTGTACACTTTTATATACATTATATTTTCTGATGTGCGTCTCAGTACTGAATGCTTTTCTGTGTATGATTTTTAGTTAATTTTTGGTCTGTTTTACTTGTTTTTTTTGTTGTTTAACTCTCTGTTTTGTGCAGTAGTTTTATAGTTTTTTTCCTCTTGAATAGTTAAGGCACCAGTTTTGATTGATTTATAGGTTATTCCTTATGTACTGTTTTAAGATGCACCTTGTACTTTACTATATTGACTAATTGTAGTCACATGACTGCTTTGTACTCTGTGCTATTTTTAATATGCAGAGACTAGTTTACATTGTCAATTTTGTTGCGTTAAATGCCTGATTTTGTTACATCATGGACTTTAAAGGTTTTTAAACCTTTGCAGGATTAGGGTAAGTTAGTGTTTATTTTGGTCGTTCACATCTGCAACGTTACTTATGTGTTGTCTTCAGTACAAGAATTTTATAACATGAACTGCTAGCATTTGTTTTATGTTCCATGAATAATTTTGTTATACAAGCGAAGACTATTTTAATCCTGTATCTGTATATGCACTTTAAGATACTTGGTTAGATGAGCTGCAGGTGTTAATATTTATCTATTTTTAGAGATGTTAGCACTGGGTGCTTGGCGTATTTATGATCATTTAATCTACAAATGATCCAATGCTTTTTGCTCTGGTTTGTTTTTAATTTTACAAGGTCTATATGCTGCATGTTAAACTATTGGCTAGCTGTAGTCATGTGATCATTTCACATTATGTGCAGGAATTCATGCAGGTAATCTAGCAACGTTGACGAATTTTATAGTTGCATCAATGGTGTTACTTTTGGTTTTGCTCAACTTTGGCAGATTTTTTAAGGTTGGAGCGGAAGCTACTTTGCTTGGTCTATATTTATGAGAGCAGGGTTACCGATGTAATGTTACTGATGCAGGTGTTTTGATTTGAACTGTTAGGTTTTGGTACATATTGCAGAAATGCTGTAGCCTTACAAATGATTTTTATCTCAGATTTACCACTTTTGTTGTGTACTTGATTCGGATGTTTATATGAGTGATTATTTTACTAGTTGAGGTATATGTATTTCAAAATTTTGTTTAAAATGGTATGTAGCTGTCATTTTAGCTTTAGGTCTGTGAAGTGTCTTTGATTTATTCATTAATGATTTATTCATGTGATTATTTAACCCTGATGTGATTGGTAAATATTTTTAAATGTTGCTTGTAAACTTCTATGGTAATGGTCTGAAGATGCAGAGGAGACTCTGTGAAAGCAATAACCCACATATATTAATAAAGTTTCTTATTGTATATAGGGTGCAAGTTGTTTTACAGCCATGTTTGGAAGAAGTTTTTTTTCTTTTGGATTTAGTTACTACTATTTTCTCCGACCTTAACTGGATGATCCATGTTTCTCTGTGTTTTCTGACAGTTGCTCTTTAGCTTGTCAGAATTGCCTTTATTTTGCAGTCTGTGCATTTACACTTCAGCTGTGGGTCTCATTATCTTGAATTTCCTGTTACTCTAGTTCAGAAAACACAGTAATGTTTGTTACAAGTCAGCAATAACATAGTTTGCTGCGGGTTCACCAACATCAAGTATATAAGCTAACCTTGAAGGTGACCAAGTTCAATTAGTCTGCCCAGGTGCTGCGTCTGGAGTAAGGCAACTGTCCCCATTTCATCCATACCCTTCAGGAATGCCACACTACTTTTAAGGCCCACGCTGTCTTTGCATCATATTTAAGTGTTAGTACTGTATTTTATCCATGTAATGTCCCCACAACTCACCTGTTTTCCAGTGTGGAAAAATCTGCACTCTCTTAGCCTGTCCTGTCATGTGTAATGCATTTGTGTTCTTCACTGTCTTATCACGGTGTTCTTCTGTGTGCTGTCCAGCAGTGCTTCCCATCCCCCACCCTTCCCTTTTAAAGCCTCTGGAGCTGCATATGTAGCTTGAAAGCTAGAATATGACTTGGTAAAGGGACATTGACACTTTTCTGCCCACCTGAGTATTTATGCACAGACACATTTGTGCATTTGGTGCACATTTACTTCTGTTTTCTCATTGTGAGCCTGATAGCTTAGATTTCTTTTCTATAATAGAAACCTTTATTCTTTTTTTCTTAGATGATTTAGCCTAATGATCCCAGTTGCAGATTGTTCCTTGTCATTTCCCAGGCGCACTTGGATGAATTGAAATTAAACTTTTATATCAAGACTCTAGTCCTCTTAGGTTCTCCTCTCTGTCTTGCTGTACCATCTGATGTAATCTCCAACTTTATGCTGTCCAGAGCGAGTTGTCCTGTTTGCCATGTATGGGAGTACTTTCAGACACGTTGGGTAAGGCAGAGCTCAGCATTAAGCCTAATAGGATATCACCTTTTATCCTCTCAACATACAAATTTGTCCCCTTTCAGGTGTCTCTTCACTTTGTCCATCCACAAGAATTTTTTACCCGCTTCTATGACTTGTCTTTTTTGTCAAATATTGTCTCTCAGAAATATCACCAGTAAGCAGAATTAAATGGATAAGTTGAGGTACATAACACACTAAGATAAAGAACTACTTTCACTTTTTCCTGCCCATAATAAATGTAGAAAAAACTTCCAAAAATATACTTTTAATTGTTTGTTTGTGTCTTTCGACTTTTCCCGGTTAGGGATCGCCACAGCGGAACTCCGGTCTGCTAATGATTAGCAGTAGATATTTATGTGCTGGCTTGCCGGGCCCTAACGTACAACCTTCAACGAAGGAACACCCATTCACACATGTCGCCACACAGAAGACGCTCTAACTGAGAATCGAACAGGCTTTTAATAAAATAATGTAATTTGTAAGCAAATGTACATCTCAACTCTCCAGATTTTTGCCTCATTCTTGGTCTGTTCATCATAAAATTTGTGGTTTTCTGGCAAATAGAGGATTGAAGTAATTAAATACTAAATAATGGCAGACATATGAGTTTCAGACTTTGTATCCTGCAGAAAATACATGTTGATGCAAAACATGATGTCCTTCAAGAATGCAACTGCAGTTCTTACATATGGGTTGTCCTGCCTCAGGCAGCCCTCGGTCAGCTGGATTCCAAAGTCTGGGTCCGGCATTGGCTGATGTCGCCTCCTCCCCGACGTCAGAGCGGCTGGGGTATAAAAACATCAGCCGACGCCATCTTCCTCAGTCTTTCTTGCCGCGTGGTGCCCGAAGCAGAAGCAGTTCGCAAGTGCCGGTCGGTCAGCTCCTGTGTTTTACATATCCGAAGTCATCAAAAAGCTAAGTACCCCGTTGGGGAACCTTTTCTTGCCTCAGCCGATGTCAGAAAAAACTGAAAAAGTTAATAACTGTTTGTCTTGTGGTAAACAAATACCTCATAAGGACTTCCATTCTTACTGCCTCCCCTGCCTTGGCCCAGACCACGACATCTCGGCCTGTGCCGCCTGTGCTTGCTTCAATAAGCGCACTCTGAGGCACCAGGCAGAGTGTGCTGAAGACTTTTTTGGCGATAAATACTCTTATAGCATGCCGTCGGAACAACCAACACCACATATTTCCAAAAAACAGAAAGACCGGGACCGACATTCTCGGCCCGCGACTTCCACCGACACCACGCCGGAAACTACCGCAAGTGCATCGGTCTCTTCTGAGGCAGTTGTTCCACTGCCCCGGACCGACGACACCGCTTTACCGATCTCTCCGGCCCCGGAGCCTGCGCCGGTGCCGGTTGTTGATTTTCCCCCAGAAACTGAAGCCCAGGATTTGCCTGAGACCATACCTGTGGACAAGGTGACTCCAGCACGTGGGGCAGCTAGGCCCCCTATGTCTATGTCTATCAAGGCCTACACACGTGCTAAGGCTGCCAGCCAGGCTAAGTCTCACCCTCCTAAAGCTTTGCCTCAGCCCACTTCTGATAAACAAATTATGACTTTAGCTGCAGATCTAATTTCCTTAATCAGAGGATCCCAGGCCCATCCTGACAGAGGTTCTCAGCCACCTTCAGACAAAAGGCTCAGGGTTGAGCATACAGACACCCTTTCTTCTGATGAAGCCTCTGGTGACTCTGATCATTCAGATACCCAGGAAGAGTTCTTCCAGGCCTACGAGGATTCTGATGCGGAGGAATCTATTCCTTCTGCCTCTCCTCCTGAGGATATTTCTTTTGGGGAAATTCTCCACTCCATGAGAGAGCATTTTCAGTGGCAAGGCCAGGAATTCTCCAACTCCAGGAAAAGGCTTCGTACGTTCCTTAAGCTTCCCCAGCACAGGCCTTTAGCTATCCCTTCAGTGTTAGATGTACTGGTTGATGTGTACTCAGATTCGAGTGCTTCTCCTGATTCTCTCCCTCCTGCTCCGGTCAAGCCGGACAGATACTACAGGGTTCCTGAAACTCACAAACATTTCTTTAAGGCCCATTCTGTTGATCTAGAAACAATTTCTCAGGGGCCCAAAGGGGTGGCCACATCCACGGCCAAAAATCCTTTGCCCTCAGACAGGGAAGCTAGGTCCCTGAAGAGGTGGGGCAAAAAAGTTTATACCTCAACCACACTTGCCATGAGGGCCCTTAATTGCCTTTTTCATATGTTTCAGTATCAGGATTTCTTAATGGATGATTTGCAGAAAAAGTTAGCCTCTCCTGAGCCTTTAGATAGAAAGGCCTTGCAGGATTTGGTTCATAATACTCAGCAGGTTAGCAATCATTTTCTTCAGTGTGGTTATGATGCATTGGAAGCTTCATGTAGGACAGCTATGACAGGGGCCGTCATACGTAGACATGCATGGTTGAAAGAACAGGCATTGCCAGATCATGTTAAAGTAAAGCTTCTAGATGCACCTCTGGAAAAACACAAGCTATTTGGTGCTAATGCTCAGGATGTGTTGAAATCAATTGAGGAAAAGGCTAAATTAGTGCAAACAGTCCAAGATTTCCTCCAGGTTCAACCACCAAGGTTCAGCAGGAATTGGCCTTCTAAGAATTGGTCCTTTCCAGACACTGACAAGTTTCAAAGGGGAAAAAACAGGCGTGCGCGAGGGATAGGGCAATACAGAGGCCCCTACAGGGGACGCCAATGGCAACCGACTAATCAGAGAGGTGGCGCAGGGACTCCTACTGCTCCACAGGGACAATCACAATGACTTGACTTTCACACAGCTGACCAAGACTCAAAGAGAAGCACCCTTAGGCGGAAAATTATCCTTCTTTTCAAAAAATTGGCACATTTTAGCAAAGGACAAATGGATTCTGGACATAATAGACCAAGGCTACAGGTTCCACTTCCATACTTTACCAACAAGACAAGACATGCCCAACCTGCCACTAAATCAAAGGGCAGAGGCATTAGTGCAAGTTTCAAAGCTGATAAAAATCAAAGCAATAGAAAAGGTACCTCCTCAGGAACAAGGCCAGGGATTTTACTCAAGACTGTTCCTTGTTCCAAGAAAAGAAAAGAAAAGCAATATACTGGACTTGTCCGCTCTAAACACTTCTCTCATTGTACCAAAATTCAAAATGCTGATGCTCCAGCAACTCCTTCCCATGCTGGGCAAGGGGTCTTGGCTGGTTACTCTGGACCTCAAGGAGGCATACCTGCATGTCCCAATCAGACACAGTTGCAGAAGATACCTCAGATTTCTTGCAGGGTCAGAGCATTATCAATTCTCAGCATTGCCTTTTGGCTTATCTACTGCGCCCAGAGTATTCACGAAATGTCTGGCATCAGTAATTGCACACTGCAGACTCCAGGGGATACAAATATACTCTTACCTGGACGACTGCCTCATACAAGCGGACAGCAAGCAAGCCTTGACAAAAAACTTGAATTATGTCATTCACTTACTACAGGCTTTGGGATACACAGTCAACTTACAAAAATCAAGACTACTGCCATCCCAGCAAATAATTTTTCTAGGAGCCAAACTAGACAGAGAATCACAAATGGCTTACCTCACAGAAGAGAAGCAAGAACAATTACCACATTACTTCAAAAGCCTAGCAAAGCTCACCCAGATGACTGCAAGGAAAATCCTGCAGGCCCTGGGTTTCATGGCATCTTGCATTCTACTGGTTCCACTGGCAAGATTACACATGAGAAAATTACAATGGTACCTAAAAAGTTTATGGTCTCAACACAGCCACAACTTAGAAGCAATTATTCCACTCATCCCATGTTTACAAAGGGAATTTCTGTGGTGGGCCCAAGCAAGCCAGTTGAACAAAAAGGTATGCCTTTCATCAATCCTCAAACAAGCCAAACCATTACAACAGACGCCTCAGACCATGGATGGGGGGGTGCACATGGAGGGCAGATGCATTCAAGGGCAATGGACCACACAGGAAGGGCATCTTCACATCAGTCAAAAAGAGATGTTAGCAGTAATTCATGCAATCAAGGCCTTCGGAAGATATCTTCAACAAGGTCATTTGCTAATAAAGACAGACAACACTACTGTTATGTGGTACATAAACAGGGAGGTACTCATTCTTACCCCCTTTGCAGACTAACAATGACTCTTTGGGAAAAGTCCCTGAAACTGAACATACAGCTGCAATCCCAGTTTGTTCTGGGCAGGGACAATGTTCTGGCGGACAGTCTAAGCAGAAACATCCTGGACCCGCACGAATGGATGTTGCATCCAGGCATTTTTGCACAAATAACTCTTGCATGGGGGAGGCCGGACATAGATCTCTTTGCTTCCCACCTCAATCATCAGCTGAAAAGGTTCTGTTCGAGGACACACCATCCACAAGCCTGGAGAATAGATGCTCTCTCATTCAGGTGGAACTCTCTAACAATATATGCATTCCCACCTCTACCATTAATGACCAAGGTGTTACTGAAGATCAAAACAGAGCAGCCCAAAGGCATCTTAATAGCTCCAGACTGGCCAAGACAGCACTGGTATCCATTACTAAGGAGCATAACTTGCACCAAGCCGTGGCTCCTGCCTCAATGGCCTCTACTCTTGACTCAGCACAATTACAGGACTGTTCACCCCAACCTGCAAACTCTGCAGCTGTCAGCTTGGAGGGTTCCTTGATTTCGCCTCGTATTTCTCTCTCCAAGGAAGTTCAACAGATATTACTGGAAGCACGCAGACCTTCCACCAGAAAGACTTACTCAGCCAAATGGAAGAGATTCAACATCTGGAATACCAACAAGGGACAGGATGCATCAGTTATGAGCATCCCACAGATACTGGAATATTTGGCAGAAATGCTACATAATGGACTTTCCTATTCTTCCATAAAAATACACGCTTCAGCAATTTCAGCAAAATACAACACTGATCCACCTGTGTTTTCACATCCTTTGCTAAGACAGTTTCTAAGAGGGATAAAGAATATCAAACCACCAGTGCCTGCATGGGACCTCAACTTCATGTTAGAGAAATTAACTCTTCCTCCTTTTGAACCAGCAGCATCTTCAGACTTGCAATTTCTTTCCTGGAAAACAGTTTTCCTGTTGGCAATTACCTCAGCAAGAAGAGTTTCGGAGATACAGGCCCTCATGGCAGTACCTCCATTCCTCATTTTTCATCAGGACAGAGTTTCTTTAAGAACAAATCCTTCATTTATGCCAAAAGTGATATCCAGGGTTTCTCTAAATCAAGCAATTCACCTGCCTACTTTCTTCCCCAATCCTCAAAATAAAGGGGAAAGGCTGCTGCACTCTTTGGACATACACAGACAATTACGCTACTACTTGGATAGAACAAAGGCCAACAGAAAGTCAGACCAACTTTTTGTAGCATACGCTCCTGCAGTGCTAGGAAGGGCAATTTCCAAACAAACAATTTCAAAATGGATTGGACATTGCATCAGATTCTGTTATTCTTTTCATGGGAAGGGTGTGCCAGCCAATATCAGGCCACACTCCACCTGAGCTACAGCCACCTACACAGCCTTCTTAAGAGGGGTGGCTACAAAGGACATTCTAGAAGCTGCTGCATGGAGCTCCGTGCATACATTTTCCAAGCACTATAACCTGCCTTTATATTCCAGATCCCGAGCAGGCTTTGCTTCAGCAGTCCTGCAGGGCATTTTAGCTACACCATCTTTATCCTAGAGCCTACCACCCCCAGCTTGGCTATGGTATTCAACCCATATGTAAGGACTGCAGTTGCATTCTTGAAGGACATAGTACAGTTTTGTACCTACCATAAATGTAGATGTCCGATAGATATGCAACTGCAGTCATGTTTTCCCTCCCTCCTACCCCTCTGTGTATTGGGTCCACTTCCCTCCTTTTATACTTAGCTGGGGATATCTGTTATGGTGTATCTGTTTATTGCTATTGTGTATGTCTGGACTTTTTTATCCAGTTCTAAATTTAGCCTTCCTTGAAGGACACCTGGCATCTGGGGCAAGAAACACTGAGGAAGATGGCGTCGGCTGATGCTTTTATACCCCAGCCGCTCTGACGTCGGGGAGGAGGCGACATCAGCCGACGCCGGACCCAGACTTTGGAATCCGGCCGACCGAGGGCTGCCTGAGGCAGGACAACCCATATGTAAGGACTGCAGTTGCATATCTATCGGACATCTACATTTATGGTAGGTACAAAACTGTACTTTACTCTGACAACTTTCTAAGTTTATAGCAGCAATATTTAATATATGTCCCTATTTTTGGACCTTTGTCCACCCATTCTTTTTGACTTTGTCCAGATTTCGTGCATTGACGGATTGAGAGGTATGTAAAGCAGGTTCAAGGGAAAGATAACTATAAGCAGATGCCACATTGTTTGTGAAGATATCTGAGGTAAGGCAAAATCAGCCCATCCATGGGGGGATGTATGCTTTGCTCTAAAATTGCCTGATGTCATACTCAACTAGCAGCAGAAGCTCACTATAGTGATGACTACAACAATATCCATACTCGTTGGGCATCTGTAATTATGCCCAGATGTCAATACAAGAAACTTGCCTACCTGTTTTTAATGTTTGCGGTTTACATTTCTTCCATTTCTGTTTTGTGCCTTCTTGACTTGCTTTTCTGCCCTATTTCTAGTCCTTCAGTAATTTATTTTTTATTTATTTATTTATTTTTTTATTTTTTATTTTACATTTGTTAACCAGGCTAGTCCAGCTGGATATATGTCCATTTTCAGTGGAGGCCCGGGTAGAAAAGCTCCAGTAGTAACAGAGATATAGTAAAGAAAAACAATTTATCATATAATAAAATATTACATGTGATTGTGTCACACATATATATATATATATATATATATATATATATATATATATATATATATAATGGAACAATTCTACAAAGAAGTAGAGATACTGTATCAGCTAATTCATAGGAATGATTACATTACTTTCCAAAAATTGTACAAGAAAGATAGGTCACTTTACAGTATGTTATCAGTAGTGAGATGTACAGAACAACTGATAATAACATTCATGACGTGACTTATGTAAATTACTAGAGATCGTAACTACTTCCATAGGGCTGTAGTATAATAGATTAGTGAGAGGATACAGGCTGGTGGTAGAAGTAGAGAAATTAGAGGATTAGTCAGGGTTGCTACAGGGGCATAACCAGTATGTCTTCAGGTATTTCTTGAGGCTTTGTTTAAAGAGCGGCAGCGAGGAAAGTAGAGTTATATCCTGTGGCAGCGTATTCCAGTTTTTTTCCAGCAGTATTGGTGAACAAGAAGTCACCTGCCAGGTTATTAGACTTGCTTATGCTAGCAGGAAGTTTACCGGAAGATCGTAAGGAGCTGAGATTCCTGTATGTGGTAATAAGATTAGAAAGAATAGGGATGTTGTTCAGTTGGTAAAATGTCTTATGAACAATGGTTAGTTGGGAATATGTCAAAATGTTTTTTAGTTATAGCCATTCTAGTTGTTGTGGGTTCTGACAATGGTGAGTTCTAAAAGGGTTCCCAGTGGCAAATCTGGCTTTATTATTATTGAAGTTGGCTAGTTTGACAAGATTAGTTTGTTTTAGGTTAGTATATATGGGTGAAGCATACAGAATAGATGAGATTAAATGGGAATGAGCAATTCTAATTCTGGATGATGGAGTTACGAAGTGTTTTATTCTATATAAGCAGCCTATTTTTCTATTTACTGTTTTAATGGTCTTATTGATATGGATATCAAAGGTGAGATTGTTATTGATTGTGATTCCTAGCAATTTGGTGGTGGAGTCTGGGATATAAGGGTGCCATTATTGGATTTAATTGAGAAATTTATGGGAGAGGACTTAGTGTTTGGTGTGAGGAGCAAGAGCTTGATGTCCTTCAAGGATGCATCTGCAGTCCTAACAAATGGGTTGTCCTGCCGCAGGCGGCCCCTCGGTCAGCCGGATTCCAAAGTGTGGGTCTGGCCTCGGCTGATGTTGCACTTCACCCGACGTCATAGCTGCTGTTTATTGGGTATAAAGGCATCAGCCGACGCCATCTTCCTCAGTCTTTCTTGCCGCGCGGTGCCCGAAGCAGAAGCTGTTCGCAAGTGCCGGTCGGTCAGTTCCAGAGATTACTACTACTGAAGACTTCTAAAAAGCTAAGTACCCCGTTGGGGACTCTTTCTTGCCTCAGCCGTTGTCAGAAAAAGTAAATAATTGTTTAACTTGTGGGAAACAAATACCTCATAAGGACTTCCACTCTTATTGCCTTCCTTGCTTAGGCCCAGACCACGACGTATCAGCTTGTCTAGCCTGTGCTTCCTTCAACCGATGGACACTTAGACGTCGGTCGGAGTTTGCAGAGGAGTTTTTTGGTCCCGCTTATGCTTACAAAATGCCGTCGGAGACTCCGACTTCACAATTAGCTAAAAAGCGTAAGGAAAAGGACCGACACTCGCGGTCCGCGGTTTCGGCCGAAACCACGGTTAAGCCAACCGCGAGTGTCTCTGTTTCGGCCGAAACTGAGTCCTCGGTTCTTCCTTCGGCCGAAAGCTTGCCTCCGATAGCCGAGGCCTCACACAGCATGGCTGAATCCGCTGCTGAACTTACCCCTGCTGTAGCAGGCTCCCAGGATTTATCTGATACTATACCTTTAGACATTTCTACTCCTGCACGTGGAGCTGCTAGGCCTCCTGCATCTATGTCTATCAAGGCCTTTTCTAGGGCTAAAGCAGCTAAAGCTTCTAAGGCCTTGCCTGCTAAAACCCCCTCACACAGGCCTACCTCCAGTTCCCAAATGCTCAGTTTGGCTGAGGATCTCATTTCTTTGATCAGGGGTTCCCAACCTCACCCAGACAGGGCCTCTCAGCCTCCTCCAGAGAAGAGGCCTAGAGCAGAGCCCCCGGACCCTGTTTCTACTGACTACTCCTCGGATGATTCAGACAATACAGGACCTCCAGAAGGCCCATATTCTCCTTATGAGGACTCCGATGCAGAAGACTCCATTCCTTCTGCCTCTCCTCCAGAGGAATTTTCTTTTGGGGAAACTTTACATGCTATGAGAGAACATTTTCAATGGCAGGGCCAGGATTTTTCAGATTCAAGGAAAAGGCTTAGGACCTTTTTACATTTACCACAGCATAGGCCTTTAGCCATTCCTCCAGTACTCACAGTTGTTGATGATGCTTATAATGATGCTTGTACTGCCCCTGACTCTATTCCCCCCCCGCCCCTGCCAAGCCCGATAGATCCTGAAACCATTTCACAGGGCCCCAAAGCAGTAGCAGCTGCCTCTGCCAAAAACCCCCTCCCCTCTGAAAGAGAATCTAGAGCTTTAGAGAGATGGGGTAAAAAAGTTTATACTTCTGCTACTCTTTCGGCTAGGGCCTTAAACTGTCAATTCCACATGATTCAGTATCAGGAATTTTTGTTAGACCAGCTAAATAAAAAACTGTCCTCTCCTGAACCTCTAGACCGCAAGTCCCTTCAGGATTTGGTACATAACACTCAGCAGGTCAGTAATCATTCCTTAAAATGTGGCTATGATGCGCTGGAGGCTTCCTTTAGATCAGCTATGACTGGAACAGTGATTAGAAGGCATGCCTGGTTGAAGGAGCAATCCCTACCAGACCATGTAAAGTCAAAGCTTCTAGATGCTCCCATGGAGAAACAAAGTTTGTTTGGTTCCCCTGCACAGCAAGTGTTAAAAAAGATGGAAGAAAAAGCAAAATCTGTCCAAACAGTAAAGGATTTCTTACAGGTCCAGCCTCCGAGGTTTAGTAGAAACTGGCCTTCGAAGAATTGGTCCTTTCCAGATACCTCCAGAGCACAGAGAGGCAGAAATAGATGCCCAAGAGGCAGAGGCCAATCCAGAGGTGCCTACAGGGGGCGTCAGTGGCAGCCCAACAACCAGAGAGGTACTACCACAGATCCAGCTGCGACCACTCCAACAGGACAGACACAATGACTTGACTCTGATACCGCCTACCAGGGAACAATTGCAAGCACCCTTAGGCGGAAAGCTTGCCTTATTTTCCGTAAACTGGCATTACATTACAGGAGACAAATGGATTTTACAGACAATAGACAAAGGCTACAGGTTTCACTTCCATACTCTACCAAAAAAGAGAGGAATGCCAAACCTACCACCAAACCAAAAAACAAATGCTCTACAACAAATCAACCACCTACTAAGGATGAGAGCTATAGAAAAGGTACCGTCTATGGAACAAGGGCTAGGATTTTACTCCAGACTATTCCTGGTTCCAAGAAAAGAAAACCAATGGAGACGTATTCTCGACCTGTCCGCTCTGAACACATATCTCATTGTTCCAAAATTCAAAATGCTGACCCTACAGCAACTTCTTCCCATGCTGGGCAAGGAGTCTTGGCTGGTGACTCTAGATCTCAAGGAGGCATACCTGCACGTCCCTATACGACCAGATTGCAGAAGATACCTCAGATTTCTTGCAGGATCAGAGCATTATCAGTTCTCAGCATTGTCCTTTGGCTTATCTACTGTGCCCAGAGTATTCACGAAATGCCTGGTATCAGTAATTGCTTATTGCAGGCTTCAGGGAATTCAAATTTACCCATACCTGGACGACTGCCTGATACAAGCGGACAACAAGACCAAATTAACAAAAGATTTGGAAAAGGTTATACAACTACTGCAAGCCCTGGGATACACAGTCAACATGAAAAAGTCAAGGCTGATACCATCCCAAAGGATAACTTTCTTGGGTGCAGAACTGGACACAACAAAGCAAATGACATTTCTCACAGCAGAAAAGCAAAAGCAACTACCACTCTATTTCAGGGCATTAACAACGCAGAACCAGCTTTCAGCAAGGAAAGTCCTGCAAGCCCTCGGATACATGGCATCCTGCATAATATTGATTCCACACGCCAGGCTACATATGAGGAAGTTGCAATGGTACCTAAGGAATTTATGGTCTCAACACAAGCACAGTCTAGAAGCCCAGATTCCAATAATTCCATGCCTGAAACAAGAATTCCGGTGGTGGGCTCAGGCCTGTCAGCTGAACAGAGGTCTGCCCTTCCACAAACCTCTACCAAGCCAGACTATCACCACGGACGCCTCAGACCTAGGCTGGGGGGCACACATGGTGGACAAGTGCATACAAGGCCTATGGACACAAGACCAGCTGAGCCTGCATATCAATCAAAAAGAGATGCTGGCAGTGAAACAGGCACTTCAGACATTCAGACCTTTTCTTCAACAAGGTCATTTACTGATAAGGACGGACAACACCACAGTCATGTGGTACATCAACAAACAGGGAGGCACACACTCATATCCTCTATGCCGGATGGCAATGGACCTGTGGAATGTGGCTCTGAACCACAACATTCAACTACAGGCCAAATTTGTGCTAGGAAAAGAAAATGCACGGGCAGACACCTTAAGCAGAACTAACACGGATGCCCACGAATGGATGTTGCATCCAGACATCTTCAAAACCATTACAAAGAAATGGGGACTACCAGAAATAGACCTGTTCGCATCCCCACACAACCACCAATTGAGGAAATTCTGCACAAGGACATACCACCTCTTGCTTGGAAGGTGGACTCCCTATCCTTCAGTTGGGAAAACCTGACAGCATATGCATTCCCACCTCTTCCTTTGATGCACAAAGTATTACTGAAGATCAAAGAAGATCACCCAAGGATCATCCTGATAGCTCCAGACTGGCCGAGGCAGCATTGGTATCCGCTACTGAGGAGTATGTCTCTGACACACGCATGGCCTCTACCTCTGGTTCCTTTACTGCTAACACAGAACAACTACAAAATCCTGCATCCAAACTTGAAAATACTGCAGCTAGCTGCTTGGAATATTACATAAAGCAAAATAACCCAGACTTATCTCAGAGGGTTAAAGACATTATCCTGGAGGCTCGCAGACCCTCCACAAGGAAGACTTATTCAGCCAAATGGAAAAGATACCTCATTTGGAGTACAGCAAAAGGAGAAAATGTATCATTAGCAAACATAGCTAACATCCTGGAATACTTAGCAGAACTTTTCCACAATGGCCTGTCTTACTCCTCCATCAAGATTCATGCATCAGCAATTTCAGCAGAATACAACATGGATCCTCCAATCTTCTCTCATCCTCTACTCAGGCAATTTCTCAGAGGAATTAAAAATGTAAAGCCTCCAAGGAAGCCACCTTTGCCTATATGGGACCTTAACTTTGTACTGGAAAAGTTAACTCTTCCCCCTTTCGAACCAGCAGCAACAGCAGAATTACAGTTCTTATCTTGGAAAACTGCCTTCCTGCTTGCAATCACTTCAGCAAGAAGGGTTTCTGAACTACAGGCATTAATGGCAGTACAGCCGTTCCTTAACTTCCATCAGGATAGAGTGTCCTTGAGAACTAATCCTACTTTCATGCCAAAAGTGGTCTCCAGGGTATCATTGAACCAATCAATCCACCTGCCAACATTCTTCCCCAACCCACAGAACAGGGGAGAGACTATTACATACATTGGATGTGCACAGGCAATTGCGCTATTATCTGGACAGAACCAAAACCAACAGAAAGACTGACCAACTTCTGGTAGCGTATGCAACAGGAATGGAAGGAAAAGCAATTTCAGAACAGACAATCTCAAAATGGATAGGAAATTGCATTAGATTTTGTTACTCATTTCATGGAAAGACAACTCCAGAAAACATCAGACCTCACTCCACAAGAGCTACAGCCACTACTACAGCTTTCCTACGAGGAGTGGCTACCAGAGACATTTTAGAAGCTGCTACTTGGAGCTCCGTGCATACATTTGCCAAGCATTATAATCTACCTTTATACTCCAGATCCCGAGCAGGTTTTGCAACTGCTGTTTTGCAAGGGATCTTAGCTACACCATAAGCATCTTAGTGCCTCCACCCCCAGTTTGGCTATGGTATTCTACCCATTTGTTAGGACTGCAGATGCATCCTTGAAGGACATAGTACAGTTTTGTACCTGCCATAAATGTAGATGTCCGAGAGGTATGCATCTGCAGTCAGGATTACCCACCCTCCTTCCCCTCTGTGGTACTCCTAGGGTATTTGCCCATCTTATAGCTGGCTGGGGGAATCTATTATGGTGTATTTGTTTGTATATATGTATATACATGCTTATTTTGTGTGCTCTGTACTGTTTGGAACCATTTGCATTATCCAGATTTAGCCTTCCTAGAGGGCACCTGGCATCTGGGGCAAGAAACACTGAGGAAGATGGCGTCGGCTGATGCCTTTATACCCAATAAACAGCAGCTATGATGTCGGGTGAAGTGCGACATCAGCCGAGGCCAGACCCAGACTTTGGAATCCGGCCGACCGAGGGGCCGCCTGAGGCAGGACAACCCATTTGTTAGGACTGCAGATGCATACCTCTCGGACATCTACATTTATGGTAGGTACAAAACTGTGCTTTTTTTTAGCGTTCAACAGGAGGCAACGTTTCAAGAACCAAGCCTCTACTGTGCTAAATACTTTCTGGGTTAGTGCATGAATTCAGATGAAGTTTTGGCAGTACATATGAGTGTAGAATCATCAGCATATTGTGTACAGGTTGCTTGAGGGATTGCAATATGAAGGTCATTGATGAACAAAGAGAAAAGGAGAGGTAATAGAGTGGAGCCCTGTGGGACTCCAAGGGAGAAGGGCAGGTGGGAAGATAGTTTATTGTTCCAGAGAACTGCCTGTTGCCTATTAAGATATGACTTAAAACCAGAGTATAGCCTTGTTGTCTAGAGAGAGGGATTCTCTAATGCTCACTTGGCAACTTCAGAATGCTGTAACCCTTTTCTCATATGGCCTTCCTTGTCAACTAGACTGGCTGCTTTTGTTTTGACGTGGCAGTTTTTTTTCGTTTTAGTCATTTTTTTCTAGTTGCTGCAGGTTTGCCTTTTTATGGCTCCATATATATCCTGCACCCCTTTGCTTTCCTTTCACTTTTCTAGCTCCCCACATTTAACTTTTGTGTCATTTTTCTCCTCTTTAATTCCAGGCCCACATTTTAATGGGCCTTCTTGGCTTCTCTTTGGCCACTGTGAACCATACTGGAAAAGTGGTCAGTATTCTTTCTGAGTTTAACATCCCACATCTCACCCCTCTTTCAGAGAACAAAGTCAAGGAGTGTTTCCTTTCCTGTATTTGAATGGATATTCCCCATCCCCCCAAACCATTCCAGGTCAAATACTTCACTGTTTGCTTAGACAATTTTAGATAACTTGGTACTTCAGAGTGCCTGTAGCAGATTTTAGTTTCATGTTGGAAGCATCTTTGCCTGGTTATACATTTGTTAACATGATGGGTGAACTGGTCCAATGACCCTTCTTTCTTCTCACTTGCAGTAGATGGCCTGATGACATGTCCATTCTCTTTTATGCAGATCAGTTTTATTGCTGTGAAGCTTACCTTGGGTTCATTGCCTGTTTCTCTTCCTTTTTGTCAAATTATTTGATACAGCTCAGCATTAAAATTCAAGAAAACAGTATTTCATAAGGGGCAGTTAATTGTGATTGTTAAATAAAGAACTTTAAAAACAAAAAACCTAGGTGTTATAGAACAAGCCCCCTTCCCTCAAAGTCCTCTTGCAGGGTCCTCATCCCATTACTATGTTTAATCACTTCTGGCTGCACTACTGTGACAGTACATTGTCTCATTAGTGAAAAAGGAATCTTTCACACCACCAGTTGCCCCATGTTCTCTCCTTGTCATATCTCATTTTAATCTCTGCACCCTCCAGCCTTTCTGTAGTATGCCATCGCCATTTCCAGCCTTGCCTTCCCTTTCCAGTCCTTCCTGAGTGCACCTCATTGCATCACACCCCATATTCTGCTGTCATAGCACCATTGTCCCAACCATTTTAACCCCACAGTCTGCTGTTGCAATGTCAAACTCTGTTGTCTGTTTTTAGACTTCCTGAGTTAGAGCTTCCTCCTCATTTTGTCTCCCCCTCCCCTTTTTGTGTTCTCACCAACCTCTTGTTCCTTCCATCATTACAGTAAAGGTCAGATTAGGATGCACTTCACAAAGACGTTCACAAGTTATTTTAATAATAATCATCTCTGATTTGTCTTGATATATTGCAGATGCCTCCGATCAGCAGAGCTGGACATTGTGGACATGACTTTGTTGCTTAGAATGCTCTTATAGGTTCATAGGTAGGTACTAAGCTATTGGCTCTAGGGCCTATATAAGCCTAGCCAAAAAGGTACCCAGACTTTCACCACCCAAGAAAATTATTTTCCTGTACCCCTGTCGAGCAGAGCCACAGAAGTGATCCCCAGGATGAATTTCCTATCTCCCAACCAATCATCAAGATTTTTCTTGGAGTGCTAATGAGTTGCTTTGTTTGATACAGATAGGTGGTTTGTCCCAGAGTATGGGACGTCTATGGCACAGGAATCTATCCCCCCAACATGTTCTGTTTATTGTGGTGACAAGGTTTAGATCCCTAGAGCATGTACCTCGGAGGGATTGGGATTTCTTTAAGTGGAGCATGTCCAACAGCTCTGGCTTTGACATAGCTTTGTATGTTAGGCAGAGATCAGCTCTGTAGGCGATATGTGATGGAGTAAAGCTGGGTTTTTTTGAGACTGTCTGCATAGGACATATGTTTGAGGACGGTAATCCTCTTTGTGAGGTATTTCTGCAGCCTTTCCAGCTGTTGTAGATATCTTGCGAGGTACATACCAAAAGGGGTGCTATATTCTATAATGGGTCTAATGAGTGACGAGTAGAGGGGAACAATGACATCTTTTTTTTTTTGGATGAGAAACATTTTGTGATGAGGTGTGCCACATAGAAGAATTTCCTGACTACTGTGGCGATGTGATTATCAAAGGAGAGACCACTGTCCATCTGTGTCCCAAGGTCTCTTATCACACTTTCGATGTTAAGTAGACTACCGCTTATGTGGTAGTTCATGGGTACAGAATTTTTACCAAAAGGGATGCCAGTGCACTTTTTGGCATTGAGCTTGAGGCCATGGCTTTTGACACCAGTCATCTGTCTCAGTGAGGCCCTTTTGTAGGATGTCCACATCGTTAGGAGTTTTGATTTGGGCTCCTAGTTTGCTGTCATCTGCGAACTTCGTTAGCCAAAGACCTTCTGTGTTAGCCTGTACTTCAGAGAAGTAGATACCAAACAGGAGAGGACCCAGGACTGAACCCTGTGGTACTCCACTTGTCACTAGTTTAGTGAGTTTATCTATAATTCCAGATTGGGGGATGGTGTCGAAAGCCTTGGCGAGATCTAAATAGGCTGTGTAAACCACCCTACCCTCATCTATGGTTTTGATGACCGTTTCAAAGATGTCTGTCAGGTTTAGGAGACATGATCTGCCTTTTAGAAACCCGACCTGGGTGGGGTCCAGAGTTTGGAGATTACCAATGTCATTGTTTATAAGTTCCATGATGATACATACGTTCCATAGCCTTGCAGACCAGGCTCGTCAGGCTAATGGGGTGGTATTTCCCCGGGTCCGTGGTGGCTCCCCCTTTGTGGAGAGGGATAACCGTCTCTGTGCGCCATTCAGTGAGCACAAAGCCTGAGGTGAGGCTATGATTGAACATGGTATTTAGGTGGGGTGCCAGTTCGTTCTGTAGTTCATGTAGAATGCAGCCTGGGATGTTGTCAGGTCCCATGGATGCTGTGATGTTCATCGTGTTACCCTGCTGCAATCATTACACTTGGGTTATCCTGTCGTCAGGCGGTCCCGTAGATGGCCGGAATTCCAAAGTCTTGGTCCGGCGTCAGTTGCTGTCGCTTCTTCCCTGACGTCAGTGCGCCAGGGGTATATATAATGCATCCGACGCCATTTTCTTCAATCTTTCTTGCCGCGCGGTGCCCGAAGCAGAAGCAGTTCGCAGTTCGCAAGTGCCGGTTGGCCGACTCCTGAGATTTTCGAAGTCGAATTTCAGATCCGAAGTCTTCAATAAAGCTAAGTACCCCATTGGGGAAACTTTTCTTGCCTCAGACTGATGTCAGAAAAAGTTAACAATTGTATTTCTTGTGGGAAGCAAATACCTCATAAGGATTTTCATTCTTACTGCATACCTTGCCTAGGCCCAGACCACAACGTCACTGGTTGTCGTTTTTGTGCTAGGTTTAATAAGCGTACTATAAAAAGACACTTTGATTTCACACGACACTACTTCGGTAGAAAATTTAACTACACTATGTCGTCGGAGCAACCGACTACCGGCACAAAATGCAAGGATAAGGACAGGCAGCCTAGACCCAAGCCAGACTCGAGGCCTCGTCTGGTCCGGTCTCCAGTTCACGGTCTTCAGTGAGGCCCCGACGCAGCCCCTGACTACTGCAGATCTGGAACCCGAGATCGCTTCGGAACTTTTGGCGGAAAGTACTAGGCCGACGCAGCCATTTTGTTTAGCCCCTACCGACGACACTGCTGAAAAAGATGTCTGTGCTGCAGAAACACCTTCGGTTTCTGAAGGCGTCTTCAGACCGACGACGCTCACCATTAAAACGTATCCTAAGACTAAGACTCCTATTAAACCTAAAAAGACTTCACTTCAGTCTCCAGTTCAAGGCCCCATGCCTAAGAAACAGATGCTCAAAATGGCTGAAGATTTGATCTGTCTGATAAGGGGTTCCCAACCCCCACCCGACAAAAGGCCTAGACAAGAGAAAGATTATGCCTCCTCTGAACAAGTGTCTTATTGGCATGGTGGACCACAAAATGCTAATGAACTGCCTGAAGGCCAACAACTTAAATAAACTGGCCCTCCAATGGTTTGAGTCCTACCTACAATGCAGGAAACAGGCTGTACTGTGGGAGGGTAAACTCTCCTCACACCTCTCCATCAGACTAGGTGTACCCCAAGGCTCAATACTAGGTCCCCTTCTGTTCTCCATCTTTATAAATGAACATAGCACAGCCATACCAGAGGCTACCTGCATTCAATATGCAGATGACTCCACCTTGATCTGCACTGCCTCCACCCCAGCCGAACTTACCAAAATGACACAAAGCACCTTCAACAAGGTAGAAAACTGGCTGCTAAACCAATGCCTAATACTAAATCCCAATAAAACTAAACTACTTCTCTTTACCCCAACACACAGGACCACCTCACCTCTGTTCAATGTAACAGCTAATAATGGTACCACCATCACCCCAGTTACCCAAACTAAACTGTTGGGTGTCATGATCGACTGCAACCTCAGATTTGATGCACACATCAATCAAACGATAAAAACTACCAATATAAAACTTGGCAGTCTGTTCAGGATCAAAGCATACCTCACCCTGCAAGCTAGAATAACAATTGCCCACTCCCACCTCCTATCTACCCTTCTCTATGCCTCTCCTCTATTCTCCCACCTGAATAAAACCAATCTTAAAAAACTGTCTTCATGCTACAACCAAATCGCCAGATTTGCTACTGACTCACCCTACCGTACCCACCATTGCCAGAACCTGAAACTCCTGGGCTGGTTAGAACTACCCCACCTCCTACAGCTCAACCAACTCAAAGTCACCCATAAAATCCTCCACCAACTGGACACTACCCCAGCCCTAAGAAACACAATCTGCCCCTACGATAACAGTCGCCCACTATGCTCATCCACCAAACTCCTAGTACTTACAATCAAATCCAACCATGCTGTAGGCGACTCCCTCTTCACCAACTCTGTCGGTAAAAACTGGAACTCGCTACCTACTGACATTACCAAAGAATCTTCTCCAACCATATTTAAAAATAAACTTATAAGTCACCTCAAGTCACACTGGATATGCCCCTGTACCAACCCAGACTAAGACTTCATACTTCCCTCCAGCACACTCTGCTCAGCTACTCCCCCTTATTTTAATTAATGAGATCCTTTATGACTGCAACTCCAACTATTGTTATCCTCGACCTCCATTGTCAATAAGAAAAGCATGCCACTGGCCTCACGGAAGAATGCATATACTATGTCTACAATCAACTTGTATTGTAACCACAATTTAGTGGATTGTCTGTTTCGTTATATCTATGTACTATGTCTACAATCTTCTTCTATGTAACCTCTATTAGTTGAACATTTATTTGTAATGTCTATTTCTTATCTTAATTTGTATCTTTGGAGCTTTTCTCCCCGGGACTCAGCTGAAAATGGACATGTATCCAGCCGGACCATCCCGGTTAACAAATGTAAAATAAATAAATAAATAAAATAAAATTATTTCCTCAGGCTCCTCTGAGGATCAAGATTACGCCTTCTCCCCTTTTCAAGATTCTGATGCTGAGGATTCTATTCCCTCAGCTTCTCCTCCTGAAGACTACTCCTTTGGGGAAACTTTACACACTATTAGTGAACATTTCACTGGGAAGGTCAGGACTACTCTGACTCAAAGAAAAGGCTCAGAGAGTTTATTTTACTCACCCAGCACAGACCACTTGCCATCCCCCCAGATTTAGACATTGTGGATGATGTTTACTTAGAATCCAGTTTGAACCCAGATTCTCTGCCTCCTGCTCCGGCCAAACCTGACAGATACTATAGAGTGCCTGATTCCCACAAATTTCTTTATAAAAGCCCTGTTGCTGATCCAGAGACTATCTCCCAGGGTCCCAAAGGGGCTAAGGCTTCTATGGCAAAAAATCCTGTACCCTCTGAAAGGGACTCCAGAGCATTAGACAGGTGGGGGAAAAAGGTTTACACCTCAGCCACTCTAGCTATGAGGGCACTAAATTGCCAATTTCACATGATAAAATATCAGCAATTTCTAATGTCTCAGTTAAAACAAAAAATGAGCACACTCCCTCAACAGTCTGAATTGAAAGAAATGCAGGATCTGTTGCATGCATCTGAACAGGTGGGCAAACATACTTTACAATGTGGGTTTGATTCTTTGGAGGCTTCCTGCAGAGCAGCTGTCATATATGTAGGCATGCTTGGTTAAAGGAACAAACTTTGCCTGATCATGTTAAAGCAAAGCGTCTAGATGCTCCATTACAGCAGGATGTTCTTTTTGGAGTTAAAGCAGAAGAAGTCTTAAAGAAAATGGAGGATAAGGCAAAATCTATCCAGACAGTCAAAGATTTCCTACAGGTACAGCCCCCTCGCTTCAGCAGAAATTGGCCAACAAAAAATTGGTCCTTTCCAGCTACTGACAGACCACAGAGGGGTAAATACAAACTTCCAAGAGGCAGAGGACAACCACAAGCCCAGTACAAACCTCGACAGTGGGGCATTGCAACACAGAAGGGAGGAGAAGACAGGTCCCAAACTACCAGAAGGCAAACTCAATGACTTGCACCTCATCTGGCCAAGCAACACTCTCTTGGCAGCCCCCTTGGGAGGAAAACTCATACATTTTTCAGACAACTGGCACATTGTCACAAAGGACAAATGGGTCCTAGACATAATTTCACGAGGATACAGATTCCATTTTCACACCTTGCCAATGAAAAGAGGAATGCCAAACCTGCCACAAAATCAATGGTCAGAGGCACAAAAACAAATTACAGCTCTCATGGACATGAGCCATTCAACTGGTACCTACTCGAGAGCAAGGCCAAGGATTTTACTCAAGACTCTTTCTAGTTCCCAGAAAGGACAATGCCTGGAGACCAATTCTGGACCTTTCAATTCTAAACACCTTCTTACAAGTACCCAAATTCAAGATGCTAACACTACAGCAGCTTCTTCCCATGTTGGGCAAGAAAGCATGGCTAGTAACGTTGGACCTCAAGGAGGCATACCTGCATGTTCCTATCAGACAAAGTTGCAGAAGATACCTCCATTTCATTGCTGGTTCAACCCATTACCAATTCTCTGCACTGCCCTTTGACTTATCTACTGCGCCCAGGGTCTTCACAAAATGCCTGGCACCAGTAATTGCATACTGCATACAAAGAGGAATTCAAATGTACCCATACCTGGACGACTGCCTCATCCAAGCAGAAAGCAAGGACATCCTCTTACAACATCTGGCTTTTGTAAGACATCTTCTAAGTTGTCTAGGGTACACAGTAAACGAAAAGAAATCAAAACTAGTACCCTCACAAAATATGACATTCCTGGGTGCCAGCTTGAATACAACGGCCCAGAAGGCTTATCTGACGCCAGACAAACCACTACAACTGACTCAATATTTCAAAACAATGGCAACAAAGACCCAACTCCCTGCCAAGAAAAATTATGCAGGCCTTGGGCTTCATGGCATCTTGCATACTACTAATACCATTTGCAAAGCTGCATATGAGGAAATTACAGTGGTACCTAAAAAGCGTATGGTCTCAACACAGCCACAGCTTGGACACAATGATATCTCTCATTCCCTGCCTACAACAGGAGTTTTTATGGTGGTCATAGGCATGTCACCTCAACAAGGGTCAGCCTTTCACCTTACCCCCAGCAAGGCAAACTATGACAACAGATGCATCGGACTACGCCTGGGGGGCACACATGGCAGGACAGTGCATTCAAGGAGTATGGACTGCAGATCAAAGGAATCTGCACATCAATCAAAAAGAAATGCTAGCTGTACAGAATGCTCTGATAGACTTCAAGAATCTATTACATCCAGGACAACTTACAATAAGGACGGACAACACCACAGTAATGTGGTACATAAACAAACAAGGGGGTACACACTCCTACCCTCTATGCAGGCAAGCAATGACCTTGTGGAACACAGCTCTGGCTTACCAAGTTCAGTTACAAGCTCAATTCCTGCCAGGAAAAAAAAAACATTGGCAGACGACCTCAGCAGAAACATCATGGATCCCCACGAGTGGAAACTGTATCCACAAGTATTTGCAATGATTACTCAAAAATGGGCCTTCCAGACATAGACCTGTTTGCCAGTCCTCAAAACTATCAACTAACAAAATTTTGTACAAGGACACTTCACCATCAAGCTTGGAAAGTGGACGCACTCTCATTCAGTTGGAAAAGCCTGACAGTATATGCCTTCCCTCCATTGCCTCTCCTCACAAAGGTGCTTCTGAAAGTCAGAAAGGAGAGACCACGACTGATACTCATAGCCCCAGACTGGCCACGCCAGCACTGGTACCCACTATTGAGGATTATGGCCCAGGGCCCACCTTGGATTTTACCACAAATTGCCCATTTGCTCACACAGCAAAACAATCCGATTCTTCACAGCCAGCTCAAAACCTTAAATCTGGCTGCATGGCAAATCATCTAAGCATCCAGCCAGCTCCTCTTTCCCAAGCAGTTATGGATGTTACTCTGGAAGCTAGGAAGCCCAGCACCAGGAAGGCCTATTCGGACAAATGGAAAAGGTTTTGTGCCTGGAACCAAGCTAAAGGCCAAAACACACTTCAGCCTCACATGCCTCAGATTCTACAGTATTTAACTGAGATGTTGCACAAAGGACTTTCTTTTTCTTCCATTAAAATCCATGCATCAGCTATTTCAGCCCACTACAACATGGAACCACTCTTATTTTCACATCCACTTCTAAGGCAGTTCCTCAGAGGGGCAAAAAACATTAGGCCCCCCAGGAGAGCACCTACACCAACATGGGACCTCAATTTTGTTCTGGAAAAACGTAATTACCTCCCTTTGAACCAGCTTTCTCTGCAGATCTACAGTTCCTATCATGGAAGACTGCCCTGCTGCTAGCAATAACTTCAGCTAGAAGAGTTTCAGAGCTGCAGGCACTAATGGCAGTGGAACCTTTCCTCATTTTCCATCAAGACAGAGTTTCTCTACGAACTAACCCTTCCTTCATGCCTAAGATGGTTTCCAGTGTGGCTTTAAATCAAACCATTCACTTACCCACCTTCTTCCCAAATCCACAGAACAAAGGAGAAAGACTCCTGCATTCCTTGGACATTCACAGGCAATTTCGTTACTACTTGGATAAAACTAAGGCTTTCAGAAAATATGGCCAGCTCTTTGTATCCTATGCTACAGCTTCACAAGGGAAGCTATATCAAAACAAACCATTTCCAAATAGATAGGACATTGCATTCATTTTTGCTATAACCATCATGGAAAACCAGTCCCTACTACCATTAGGCCTCACTCTACCAGGGCAACAGCTACTTCTACAGCCTTTCTCAGGGGGGTTCCAACCAAGAAGATTTTAGAAGCTGCAACTTGGAGTTCAGTACACACCTTTACCAAACACTATCACTTACCTCTTTACTCTAAGACTAGGACGGGCTTTGCGACTGCAGTTCTGCAGGGCCTTATAGCCTCCACTAACCCTCTATGATACCTCCTCCCATCCTTAGCTTTGGGATTCAACCCAAGTGTGATGACTGCAGCAGGGTAACACGATGAACATAGTACAGTTTTGTACCTACCATAAATGTAGATGTTCGAGTGTTCACCCTGCTGTAGTCTAGGTTACCCTCCCTCCATCCCCTCTGATCTACTGGCTAAATCTCTTCAATACCTTACTGATGTATTTGCTTATAGCTGAAGGGATTTTGTGTTTGTGCAGAGGTTACTCAATTTGGTACTAATTACTGACCACCTTTTTGGGGGCACCTGACATCTGGGGCAAGAAAAACTGAAGAAAATGGCGTCTGTTGCATTATATATACCCCTGGCGCACTGACGTCAGGGAAGAAGCAACAGCAACCGACGCCAGACCAAGACTTTGGAATTCCGTCCAACTGCGGGACCGCCTGACAACAGGATAACCCCAAGTGTGATGACTGCAGCAGAGTGAACACTCGAACATCTACATTTATGGTAGGTACAAAACTACTTTTTTACCTGTGCAGCCGTTATTACAGGAACTTTGCATTCTTCTGGTATAGTGGGCCCTTTAGAGGGTGGGGGGGGGGGTAAAGTTAGCACTGAACCTATCTTCCAGGATGTTGGCTTAGTGCCAATGTGCAGTAAATCGGAGCAGATCTGAGTGTTGCCATTGAGATTCTTGACATAGCTATAGAATGCTTTGTGGTTGTCTTTAGAATTAGTGGCGATTTTGTTTTCGTAACTAGCTTTGGAGGATTTTATGAGGGATCTCAGCGTGTTACTGAGGCTGACCAGGGAGTTCCTCCAATCATGGGATTTTACTCTTTTTTTCAACAGCTTCTTTCTTCTGTTGTAGAATTTGTTTATGGCAGGGGACCACCAGATTGGCTTCCTTTTTTGGAGGATAGCATCTTTGTTCTGTTAGGGATTGCATGATCCATGCACTCGTGTAAGTACTTAAAAAGTGCATTTGTGAAGGATTCAGCAGTCGTACCTCTATTGTCCATCTGAATGGGTGTCGTGAAGTTTGCCACTTCTGTCTTAAGAAGCGTGAAGTTGGCTTTGGAGAAATTTTTTACAGTGGTTTCCCTAATTGGGGGTGGGGGCGGGATGTGGATGTCTAGGGTGATTAGCTTCTGGTCAGATCTGACCAACGAGGAATTGACCTCTGGTGTGGAACACCGGTTGCCCATGTTGGTAATGACCAGGTCTTGGATATTGCTGCCCCTGGTGGGGGTGTGGATAAGTTGATCCAAGGTGTTGGAATTTATGAATTCCAGAAAACGTTGAGCAAAAGAGTTGGTACTTGAGTAGTTTTCCCAGTTAATGGTGGGGGAGTTGAAATTGCCTATTAGGGTGTTAGGTTTACCCTAATATTTTCTAGTGAATCAAGAAATGATTTTTTTCCCCCAATACTTTGCCATTTCAGTTTGTATAGCAAGCACAGTCCATATAAGGGGCCTAACAAGTAGCAGACTTGCCTTTGGTGGTGGAAGATGTGTAGGCAGCCTGTTCTGTTCCTACCTCAGGTGATTTGGATTGATTTTGCTGTTACTGACACTGCTGTGCACCATTAGGGCTTACTGCACTCCTGTCAGTTAGTCCTTTTGAATGCGATGGTAAACTGAGGTTTTATCTTCCTGAATTGGTGGTAACGGACAAGAATGTAAAAGATTCTCACAGCGCTAATCAAAAAAGAGAGTAGGAGATTTTTTCCCCCATGCCCTGTCCAAACTTTCACTTGTCAGTATAAATACCATCTGAAGTCTCCCTTGAAAAGACTAGCGTAGTGGGACAAACCTGGCCAACAAAGAATAAGTAAAAAAAAATGAAATACAAATATGTTTTGGCTCGAAATTTTTGTAGTTAAGTTAAATGTGTAAAATGTATACTGAAAAAGATGGTGATTAAAAAGAAAATGAAATGATAGAGTTTGAAAGGTGGTATAGTAAGCCTGGAAATGTTAAGGCATAAAAGGAGTCTACCCCCCCCCCTTTAAATACAATATTTTAATAATTTCATTCTAACAAAACAAAAAGGTAATTTGGTAAGATTTGACCTGGAGAGTGTATTTGAACTTAGTAGCCCACAACTTAAAATAGTAGCCTGCAGTAAACTGCATACAATTTGCAGTGATATGAAATTGAATTCTTAATGCCGAATTCAATGTTTACTGCCCTGTAGCCATTACAAGAGTGATTGCAGTGGAAAGTGCTATGTGCTGTGATTTAAATGGTGTGTGTGTCTTTAGAGGCCCACAGTATAGACACAGTGCATCACGGCTAAAGGGTGTTTTATAGGACTGATTACAGTCAGAATACCTAAAGGCGTATAATTTAGAATTTGCTTCCAAAGTGACTGTTAAAGAACATCTTTGCCCCCTTCCACACACAGTTTGCAGTTTTAAAGGTTTTTGTTTTTCTGTACAAGAAATAACAGATTTGCATACTTGTATTAGGTGCCAGTGGGTCAGGCGTTAAATGACTGCTTTAATATTCTGCAGTGAAGAATCATGTTTTGCAGAGCATACCTGTTTCTCGGAACCTTTTTAGTTATGCCTGGCAATTAGCACAGAGGATTAAAGGTGTAAGCTGTTAACAAGTTGCTTTGTGCATTCAAGACTGTTCATTGGTTCTCAGTGCAGGTTATGAGGAGGAGCCTTTTAAGAAGATAAGGAGGTGGAGAGGTGTTTTGGGTTTCTCTGCTACCTCTTCCTGGCATAGGCCCAGCAATGTCCCTCCTTTGTGGTGGAGGTGCATGTCATGTTTTTGGCACAATTGTGTCCCCTTCAGAAGATGCTGTTTATGATGGCAGATAGACTAGTGTGATGAAATGGATTAGATAATGCAGTTGTCAGGAAACCTAGCGGAGTCGTCACAAACTGGAGATGAAGCACAGGTGTGTTTTTCTAAAAGAAAATACATTCTGTTTATTGATATATTATGAATATTTTAGTGCATGTCAGTGACTTTATGCTCTGAAAGATGAGAAATCACCATTCAAAAGGAATGGAAAGTAAACCCTTCAGTCCTTCTGGAGTACTACCAAGAAAACTTGAAGAACCTGACCTCATTTTAATGAGGTGACTGCATATTTTCATGTCTCTTCCTTCCTTTTATATTGCACATTCTGTATACATTTGTGATCATGCAGTCAGTTGGCACACCCTGCTGATGTGCCTCAACTTTTTCTTCCTGTTGCAACTTAGTGTCAGTAGCAACATATTTTAAGTCTTGTTGACGCATTACTTAATTTCATTTCATTCCCTACTACCTGACATGGCTCCTTGTATTATCTGGTGGGACTGTGTCTCCATTCAGGGGGTTTGGTACTTTTGTCTATTTTTGGGGGTGGTGGCAGCAGTAATGCACAAAATTGTATACATTTTTTTTTTGTTTTCCCAATTAGCCCTGCTTTTGAATATGTAGGGCAGGCATGGCTGGCTAATATCTCCATGTGCCATACCTCTCAACTGTCCAGATTTTTGCCTCATATTTTTTGCCTTTTCCTCATAAAATTTGTGTATTTCTGCTAAGTTATTCAGGTTTGAAGTCACTAAGTAATAGTAAATAACAGACATTTCAATTTCACACTTAATCTCCATCAGAAAATGCATAATAATTCAAAACCTATTCTAGCAACTTTCTAAGTTTGTAGGATTAATTTCTGTCCCTATTTTTGCGCCTCTGTCCTCCTATTGTTTAGGGTGTTGTCCAGATTTCTTGCCCTTAGAGGTTGAGAGGTGAGGTATGGCATGTGCTGATGTCATACAGGCCAAATAAACGTATCATTGGAACTTAAGTTCAGTTGTCCACACAAAAGTGATTTGGCAGAGAAGGCTCCATTTCCAGTCCCAAAAAAAGTCAGCATTTCATCTCTGTTCACTTTTCCCCTGCCAGCTGCTCAGTTGTGTTCTGTAAACCTATGTGGCCTGTATCATCAAAGCTCCAGTCTCTGTGCCATTGGAACCAGATATAGTAGGCCTTTATTTTTGCTCAACAGTGCGAGTTCTGTCCAACCCAACAGAAAGAGCAAATCTTTAAACGCTGATCATTGGGATTTGTACTGTCCAGGTGAATGTAATAAGTGTTGAAAGTTATCAAATTTATGAAAGCCATTACAGTTGCACATTTTGTTGCAAACACTGCAAAGTGAACAACACTCAAAAGCGAATACCCTTTTATATTTATTTATGTATGTATTTTACATTTGTTTATCGGGAAAGTCTGACTGGATAACAGGTCCTTTTTCAGCGGAGACCTGTGGAGAAAAGCTACGGTTGTAAGAGAATACAAACATAGTAGAAGTTTACAAACATGTAAGGATTTACAGAAGTATTGACAAACAATAGATGTTCTGTAGTCCTATCTCGCCTTCATTCTTACACATGGGTTCGGAGCTGATCCTCCACTCCGACTCGGCCTATTACAAAGCTCAAAGTCTTCTTTATTGTTGAGAACTGGTTGTGGCCGTTGGCCTTGTTGTTCTCGTTGGTATCCTGTGTGACAGTCTTTCTCTATTTATCATGCACATTTGTGCTTATTTGATATTTGCAGTCCTTATTATTGTAGAGAGTTTGGAATTTAAATAGTTATTACTTAGATATTTAGTGTTTCCAGTTAAGGTGCGCGTTTGCGCTCAATTTACCTTGTTTTTCATGTGCAGTGTTTATTAGTATTAGAGAGTTAGTATTTAGGCTTTCCTTCATAGATCTTTATCTGGATATCTAGCTATTCAGTTGGCATAATGGGTCTTTTGATATTTTCGACCCTTCTTGTTCTATGACTTAGTGTTTAACCGTAGATTTCACTGAGACAGTTTGTTCAGTTACATAGTCCGTATTAGTGGGTGTGCTGTCTAGTTAGTAGCTTCTGACCTAGTCTTTCTCTCTACCTAGGTCCGTTTGTTAGAGGACCTAGTTCTCTGCCTTTTTTCTCTTCCCAGGGATAGGCCCGTTTAAGTTAGAGGACCTAGTCCTCTTTGGTGTGAGTGTTAGTGTGGTAAGGGCTAGACCCATTTAAGTTAGAGGACCTAGTCCGCATTGTGTTTGTGTTGTGTTTTTTCTGCTTCTCCAGTTAGCATGTCTAAAGGGGCAAAAGACCATAAACCCTCGGGGTTTAAGAAATGTGTAAAATGCTCCCAGGAAATGTTAATTACGGATGGCTGTAGTAATTGTGTGTATTGCCTCGGAGCCATCCATCTGCAGGAAACCTGTTTGTTTTGCTATTCTTTCAGCTACAGAGTTCTACAGGAGCAGAACAAGCTAATTTTGAAAGGTCTCCTCAAGCCTTCGTTCTAGGAAGACTTGGCCAGTTCGTCATCTTCCTTGAAATCACATTCATCCAAAAAAGACCAGCCTAAATCTATCAAGAGGCATTCCCCTGTGCCATCCGGTGCTTCGGAACCACTTTCTAAACCGGACAAGACTTCTACCTCCTCGGCTCCACTGATCTCAGAGCCAATCGGGGTTGTTGATACTGTGACTTCAGTTTCAGTGTCATGCGTTTCGGAGCAGACTACTGATAGCAAACATTGGAGCCGGTCCAGAGATCCCTTGCCGGTCTCCTCAACTTTAAGATCCTCTGTCTTACAGAGGTCCAGATTTCCCAAACTGTCTTCCAGATCTTCCAGGAGCCTATCAGAAGAAGATGTGGAGAGATGTTGAGACTCCTGAAGTATTCTGCCTTGCCAAAAATGCTGTTGGCTCCGACGCAGTCAGTCTCGGAGCCACCAGAGTCCATTTCCCCTGTTGTGGTTCCTCCTCTGAGCCGTGCCATGCTTTTGGAGCCAGAGTGTTCAGTACCACTGGTTGTGGAACCCTCTGTTTCAGCTCCCCCTGAGGCTGTCTCAGAGCAGAGTTCTGCTCCGATACCTTTGCTGCTGTCCGTGGTGTCTAGGAGCTGAAGTTCCCCACTTGGCCCCGACAGGGACACTTGGACTCGGACCTTTTTGCTTCCAAGTCTTTCTCTCGGTGTGTCGGCTAGGGTGAGCTCAGATCCTTTATCTATCTCGGAGCCAATGACTTCATCTGTCTCTTCGGAGCCGAAGAGGTCTGCCTTCGGGATGATGCGGAGTGTTCTGTCCCGCTCATCAGCTCCACCCAAGGGTACCGACATTCCTCCCCCTCGGGCACCGACCTCCATCTCAGCACCTACTCCCTCTCTCAACAGCAGAGACCCGCAGTCTCAGGAGCCCTCGGTTGGTGGCCTCCACTCTTCTGAGACCTCCCTGCAGTATCCTTCTGAGGAGCTCCCTCAGAAGAGGGCATGCAAGAGGAAGAATTTAGACTCCTAGGATGAGTCTCTTACTTCCGACACCGACCTCGAGGAGTCAGAAGGGTCTCCCAAGTTGTCCTCTGTCTCCTTTGTAGACATCTTGGAGATCCTTAAGCAGAGGTGTGGCCCACTGTTACCCCTTCTGATGAGGAGTTGGTGTACCTTGAAGGCTTTTGGGTCTCAGCCTTCAGCCTCTTGGGTGTCTCCACCTTTTGACGAACTTTTAGACCTCGTTAGTCGGAAGGTGTGGGAGACTCCTGATACTGTGGAGCCAGTTTCCTGGAGACCCAATAAATCTTTGTCTGCTCCCAAAGAGAAGGAATTTTTATCCAAGGGTGTGCCTGTAGATGCCATGGTGGTGGCGGGGGCCACTAAGAAGGAACTAGCAGAGACTTCTTCATCTGTCCATCCGCCGAACAAGGAGTCTCGAATGATGGTTAGATACAGGAAGCATATCTTTTCATCGGCAGCATTCACACTCGGATCGCTGAACTACCTACCACATTTTACAAGGCTTCAGAGAGATCTCCTTAAGGAGTTGGGAGAGACTCTACAAGGTACATCTACCGAAGGAGTCCCTGATAAAGGTGTCTGCTCAGTTGTCCACCTTGAATTCCATTGTTGACTCCTCCCTGAGGCTGATTTCTTATGCAGCCGATGGAGCGAGCAGGGCAACAGGGTCAGGAGCCTCCCTTTGGAGGCACTTCTGGATGCACTTGTGTAATTTTGCAGAGCCATTCAAGTCTACCTTTACCAACACCCCCTTTGACAGTTCTTCCTTGTTTGGACCTAAGGTAAAAGACACTCACCAGGTGCAAGCAAGAAGGGAAAACGTTGTCTGCCATGGGAGTACGTTTTACCATCCCCTCTAGACCATACCCCAAGAGTCAGAGAGGTGGTAAGATGTGGTTCAAGAAGTCCCAGAGGTTTTTCCCGGATGCACAGGGTGACTCCTCCTTCAGAGGCAGAGGATGAGGAGCAAATGGTAGATGTCTCCCTAGAGGCAGGGGTGGATCGCAAAACCATGGAGGCTGTGATTCATTTCGAGGCTGTTCCTATTTGCGCTCCTGATGTGGGGAATGACTGTGCTTCTCTGGAGCCAGTTGGGGGTCGCATTTCTTTGTATCTAGAAGCCTGGCTAAGCATCACCTGAGACAAATGGGTACATTGAATTATCACCAGAGGTTATTTCATACCCTTTTCTCTTCTACCTCACGTTCCCAAGAGGATCCTTGATGTTCCACCCAGTCACAGGGATCAAGCAACCGTAGAAGTGAACACGTTGCTCGCCAAAAGAGTCATCCAAACCGTCCCCGCAGACCAGGCAGGATTCGGAACTTACTCAGATTCTTTTTAGTGCCAAAATGTACAGGGGAATGGAGGCCCATCTTGGACCTCAGCAAATTAAATGAATGCATAAAGAAGGAAAAGCTCTGGATGGTGTCACTGCAGTCTATACTCCCTCTATTAGGGAAGGTCACTTGGATGTGCTCAATAGACCTCCAAGATGCATACTACCATATAAAAATGGAAAGAGCGTCGAGGAGCTATCTATGCTTCCGGCTGGGAGCCAGTCACTACCATTTTCGTGCTCTGCCCTTTGGTCTCACCACAGCCCCCAGGGTGTTCATCAAATGTATGGTAGTAGTAGTGACGGCTCACCTGAGACGTCTAGGATTCCAAGTGTTTCCGTACCTGGACGACTGGCTCCTGACTGCCTCCACCAGGCATCTACTCCTTCAAACCAGAGATTCTACTATCCAACTTTGTGCCCAGTTGGAGATTACTATAAATTGGGGAAAAGTCTGCCTTATCGCCCTCTCAAGTTTGTGACTTTTATAGCCGCAGAAATACACAGTTGCCATGCTAGCTCGCCTTGCTGCAGAAAGAGCACAGAACCTCATACAACAAGTTCCCTGTCTACTTCCCTCCGAAAAGTCAAGGCAAAGACCGTGCTGAAACTCTTGGGGACCATGGCCTCCACCATATTTAGTCCCTCTTGCCAGATTACATATGCAAATTCTTC
Organism: Protopterus annectens; assembly: GCF_019279795.1. NCBI lineage: Eukaryota > Metazoa > Chordata > Ceratodontiformes > Protopteridae > Protopterus > Protopterus annectens. The sequence goes on along the minus strand of NC_056725.1, from coordinate 938,317,339 downwards.
AGTGGCTTCTGTTGTCCCAGTGGTCCTTTCAACAACTGCCTCTATCCCACCACATCATTTTAACAGAGTCTTGCAAAAAGGACCTCCATTGGTGGATCCAACCCAACTAACTAATGGCAGCCACTCCATTCCTTCCTTGCCAACCCATTGCTACTGTGACCACGGATGCCTCACAGATAGGGTGGGCATTATCTAGGCAGGACTGTCCAAGGCACATGGCAAGATCACAAGGCTCATCTTCATATCAGTGTCCTAGAGATGAGGGCAGTGCTTCTGGTGTTGCAAGCACTTCATGACCTTCTTCCTCTTGGGACAATAGCAATCCAAACTGACAACATGTCAGTGGTATGGTTTCTCAACAAACAAGGCGGAACCAGATCTTACCCCCTTTGTCGGGAGGCTGTTCGGATTTGGAAATGGGCGAAATCTTCCCAGCACTTTCTAGTGGCAATGCACATCCCAGGGGCAACCAACTTGATAGCCGACAAACTCAGCCGAGCAATCTTGATGCCTCACGAGTGGTCAGTGAAGCAGGAAATAGCAGAACAAATCTTCCGCAAATGGGAATAGCCTTGCTGCAATCTTTTCGCCGGTCCGATCAATTCCAAATGCAGCAGCTACTTTTCCCTTATCCTCCCTCCGGAGGAGTCACCGAGGGATGCACTTGTTCACAATTGGCCCCTGGGTCACCTTTATGCTTTTTTCTCATATCCAAGGTGATTCAGAAAGTGAAACTGTTGGGAAGCAAATTGATTCTCCTCACTGACCTCGTCAGATTTGGTTCTCCTTTCTGGGGCCCTCATCTTCTAGACGATCCATGGACTCTGGACCCAGTGCCAGATCTCTTGATGCACATGTCAGGCTCTCTTCACCCCAGCCTCCACACCCTCAACTTGACAGCATGGCTGCTCCAGTTCCATCCCCAGTCAGGCTTCATGATTTTTCACTCGCTGTGACCCACATACTCACATCTTCTCATAAACCCTCCACTGGAAAGTTATACCCTCCACTGGAAAGTTATACACTAGCAAATGGAGAAGGTTTTCTATCTGGGCTGAAGAAAGGCATGTTGACCCTTACACCGCATCCATTCCAGTGGTTTTAGAATTTTTGTCTGAACTTTTTCACTAGGGATCTGCTGCTGCCACAATTAGGGTTCAGTTGGCAGCAATATCAAATTTTCATTTGGGTCAACATGAGTCTAACCTGATGTCGCACACATTGTGTAAAACCTTCCTTAAAGGTACTACTTTGCTGAGACCTCCCTTTCATGAACCGGTAGTTTCCTGCGCTCTAAACTCTGTCCTGTCCAAAATTACGTCTCCACCCTTTGAACCTGCTCATACGTGCCCGTTGAAGTTTCTGTCTTGGAAGACTTTGTTTCTAGTAGCCATTACATCTACAAGACGAGTATCAGAATTACAAGCACGGTCTATCAAGCCCCCTTATCTGATTTTCCACAAAGATAGGGTATCTCTTCGCACAAATCTATCTTTTATCCCTAAAGTGTACTCTCATAATAACTTGAACCAAACTGTAGAACTGCCAGTGATGTCCTTCATGGATGCATCTGCAGTCATAACAACTGGGTTGTCCTGTCGTCAGGCAGCCCTTCAGTCGGCCGGATTCCAAAGTCCGGGTCCGGCTTCGGCTGATGTCGCACTCCACCCGACGTCATCTCTGTTGGTCTTCGGGTATAAAAGCATCAGCCGACGCCATTTTCCTCAGTCTTTCTTGCCACGTGGCGCCCGAAGCAGAAGCTGTTCGCAAGTGCCGGTCGGTCGGATCCAGAGATTACTTCTACCGAATACTACTTCGAAGACTTCTAAAGCTAAGTACCCGTTGGGGACTCTTTCTTGCCTCAGCCGATGTCAGAAAAAGTTAACAATTGTTTAACCTGTGGGAAACAAATACCTCATAAAGATTTCCACTCTTACTGTCTGCCTTGTTTAGGCCCAGCCCACGCGTAGCAGCCTGTTCGCCTGTGCTTCTTTCAACCGGCGAGCGCTTAGGCGTCGGTCGGAGTTTGCAGAACAGTTTTGGTTCTGATTTTGCGTACATTATGCTGTCGGATCCTCCGACTACCCAATCTACCAAAACGCAAAGATAAAGACCGACACTCGCGGTCCGCGGTTTCGGCGAAACCATGGTTAAGCAAACGCGAGTGTCTCGGTTTCGGCGAAACCGAGAAAACTGATCTAAGTACAGCTGAACCTATTCCTACAACTGAGGCCCCTGCTACAACTCTTGAATCGACCTCAGAAATTTTACCCACTACGGTGGTTGACTTATCAGACACCATCCCCTTGGATGTCTCTACCCCAGCACGTGGTGCTGCTAGGCCTCCAGCAGCCATGTCCATTAAGGCCTTCGCCAGGGCTAAAGCAGCCAAGACTACTAAAACAGTGCCTGTTAAACCCCCACATCCAGGCCCTCTTCTAGTTCCCAAATGCTTACTTTGGCAGAAGATTTAATTTCTTTAATCAGAGGATCTCAATCTCACCCAGATAGGGCCTCTCAGCCCCAGAGAAGAGACCTAGGGCAGAGCCCCTGAGCCAGTGTCCTCTGATGAATCTGCTGATGAATCAGACATAACTGACCAGCCAGAGGCTCCCTTCTCCAATTTTGAAGATTCTGATGCTGAAGAATCCATTCCAGCTGCTTCCCCACCAGAAGAATTCTCCTTTGGGAAACCTTGCATGCCATGCGAGAACAGTTCCAATGGCAGCAACAGGATTTTTCAGACTCCAGAAAAGACTTAGGACCTTTCTGCACCTCCCACAGCACAGGCCCTTAGCTATACCTCCTGTTCTCTCTGTGGTGGATGATGCTTTCAATGATGTTTGCTCCGCTCCAGATTCTTTACCCCAGCCCCTGCCAAACCAGACAGATTTTACAGGGTGCCAGATACTCATCACCACCTTTACAAGGCCCCACTTGCAGACCCAGAAACTATATCCCAGGGTCCCAAGGCAGTAGCGACCATAGCTAAAACCCTACTCCTTCTGAAAGGGAAGCAAGGTCATTAGACAGATGGGGTAAAGGTCTACACTTCAGCTACTCTCTCAGCTAGAGCTTTAAACTGTCAGTTTCACATGATACAATACCAAGAGTTTATGCTTGATCAGTTAACTAAAAGACTAACCACTGATGAATCTCTTGATAAGAAATATGTATTAGAGATGGTAAATAACATACAACAGGTTAGCAACCATTCCTTAAAATGTGGCTATGATGCACTGGAGGCTTCATTTAGATCAGCCATGACAGGCACAGTGATAAGAAGGCATGCATGGCTAAAGGAACAAGCTTTACTGGATCATGTTAAAGCTAAGCTGCTAGATGCTCCTATGGACAAGACAAGTTTGTTTGGTACACCTGCCCAGCAGGTTATGAAGAAAATGGAAGAAAAGGCAAAATCTGTTCAAACTGTTAAAGATTTCTTGCAGGTTCAACCCCAAGGTTTAGCAGGAACTGGCCTGCCAAAAATTGGTCCTTTCCTGACTCCACAAAATTTCAAAGGGGCAGGAATAGACGTTCCAGAGGCAGAAACCAATCCAGAGGAGGTGCCTACAGAGGCGACAGTGGCAAGGTAACAACAGAGGCACAGACACAGCCACTGCCACTACATCAGCACAACCACAGTGACTTAACCCTAAATCCGCCTACCAAGGAACAAATAGCAGCTCCTCTAGGCGGAAAGTTAACCTTATTTTCAAGGAACTGGCACTGCATAACAAAAGACAAGTGGATTTTACAAACCATAGATCAAGGTTACGGTTTCACTTCCACACTTTACCAGTCAAAGAGGAATGCCAAATCTACCTCCAAATCAAAAACAGAGGCTCTACAGATAATGGAGTTAGCAAACATGAGAGCTGTGGAAAGAGTGCCAACAGCAGAGCAAGGAAAGGGTTCTATTCCAGACTATTCCTAGTTCCAAGAAAGGAAAAAAGTTGGAGACCAATTCTCGACCTGTCCACCTTAAATACATACATCATTGTCCCAAAATTCAAAATGCTGACCCTACAGCAGCTTCTTCCCATGCTGGGCAAGGAGTCTTGGCTGGTAACTCTAGATCTCAAGGAGGCATACCTGCACGTCCCCATTCGACCAATCTGCAGAAGATACCTCAGATTTCTTGCAGGATCAGAGCACTATCAATTCTCAGCATTGCCCTTTGGCTTATCTACTGCGCCCAGAGTATTCACAAAATGCCTGGCATCAGTAATCGCCATTGCAGACTACAGGAATTCAAATTTACCCATACCTGGACGACTGCCTGCTACAAGGGGACAACAAAAGCAAGCTGACAACAGATTTACAAAGGGTCATTTACTTGCTACAAGCACTGGGATACACAGTCAATTTACAAAAGTCAAGGCTGATACCATCCCAAACAAGGACATTCTTGGGCGGAATTGGACACAGTAAAACAAATGGCATTCCTGACTACAGAAAAACAAAAAGAACTTCCTCTTTACTTCTTGGCACTAACAAAACTGAACAAGTTAACAGCAAGAAAAGTACTGCAGGCCTTGGGCTTCATGGCATCATGCATAATCTTGGTTCCATTTGCCAGACTACATATGAGAAAACTGCAGTGGTACCTAAAGAATTTATGGTCCCAACACAGACACAGTCTAGAAACAGAAATCCCACTAATTCCATGCTTAAAACAGGAGTTCCTATGGTGGGCTCAGGCATGCCAGTCAAACCCAGGCCTACCCTTTCGCAGATGTCAAGCAAGCCAGACCATCACAACAGGCGCTTCAGACCTGGGATGGGGCCCACATGCTGGACAAATGCGTGCAAGGATTGTGGACACAGGATCAACTTCACCTGCACATCAACCTAAAAGAAATGCTGGCAGTAAAACTGGCAATCCAAAAGTTCAAACCATTTCTCAAGGAGGGCCAGTTGATGATAAGGACAGACAACACCACAGTCATGTGGTACATCAACAAACAGGGAGGCACTCATTCATACCCCTATGCAGAATGACCTTGGAGCTGTGGACCCTGGCACTCAGCTACAACATCCAGTTACAGGCAATATTTGTACCGCGGAAAGACAATACTCTAGCAGACATATTAAGCAGAACCACTTCGGGTGCCCACGAATGGAAGCTGCACCCGGACATCTTCAAGACCATCTCAAAGAAATGGGGACTGCCACAGATAGACCTATTCGCATCACCTCTCAATCACCAGCTCAAAAAATTCTGCACAAGGACATTCCACCCACTAGCATGGAAAGTGGATTCGCTCTCCTTCAACTGGAAAGGCCTAACAGCATATGCATTCCCACCTCTTCCTTTGATACACAAGGTACTACTGAAAATCAAGGAAGAACGTCCGAGGATAATCCTGATAGCTCCGAACTGGCCAAGACAACACTGGTACCCACTACTGAGGAGCATGTCTCGGAACAATATGTGGCCAATACCCTGATGCCTTTGATGTTAACTCAGAACAACTACAGCATCATACATCCAAACCTAAAACGTTGCAACTAACTGCATGGAACATCACATAGCAGCAGCTAATCCAGAACTTTCCCAAAGAGTAAAAGACATTATTCTTGAAGCAGACCTTCAACAAGAAGGAACTATGCTGGAAAATGGAAAAGGTTTGTCATTTGGAGTACAGAAAGAGGAAAAGATGTGTCAAACATAGATATGCCTAACATTCTGGAGTATCTGGCGAACTTCTTCATTCAGGCCTGTCCTACTCCTCCATCAAGATACATGCATCAGCTATTTCAGCAGAATACAGCTTTGATCCACCTGTTTTTCGCACCCTTTGCTCAGGCAGTTCCTCAGAGGAATCAAGAATGTAAAACCTCCAAGGAAACCACCATTACCAGCTTGGGATTTGAACTTTGTGCTAGAAAAATTGACACTATCACCCTTTGAACCAGCAGCAACAGCAGACCTACAACACCTGTCATGGAAAACTGCTTTCCTACTGGCAATTACTTCAGCAAGGAGGGTTTCAGAACTACAGGCCTTAATGGCAGTGCAACCCTTCCTAATCTTCCACCAAGATAGTGTCCATGAGGACTAATCCTACATTTATGCCCAAGGTGGTATCCAGAGTGTCTTTAAACCAGGCAATCCACCTACCTACCTTCTTTCCCAACCCACAAAACAGAGGGAAAGAATACTGCATACCTTGGATGTACATAGACAGCTACGCTACTACTTGGACAGAACAAAAATAGCAGAAAGACTGACCAACTTTTTGTAGCCTATGCAACAGGAAGGGAAGGAAAAGCTATTTCCAAACAGACAATCTCCAAATGGATAGGAAATTGCATACGATTCTGTTACTCCTTCCATGGAAAACCAATTCCACAGAACATAAGACCTCATTCTACAAGGGCAACAGCCACTACCACAGCCTTCTTACGAGGAGTGGCAACCAAAGACATTATTGAGGCGGCTACTTGGACCTCCGTGCATACATTTGCCAAGCATTATAATTTGCCTCTATATTCCAGATCCCGAGCAGGGTTTGCCACTGCTGTACTGCAAGGGATCCTAAACACACCATAATCTACTTTTATCCTCCTCCCCTAGTTGGCTATGGTATTCTACCCAGTTGTTATGACTGCAGATGCATCCATGAAGGACATAGTACAGTTTTGTACCTACCATAAATGTAGATGTCCGAACTGGATAGCATCTGCAGTCAGGATTACCCTCCCTCCTTCCCCTCTGTGGTACTCCTAGGGTGTTTACCCTCCTAATAGCTAGCTGATGGGGGGGGAGTCTTTTATGGTGTATTTGTTTGTATATATGTACATACATGCTTATTGTTGTGTTTACCTCTATCTATTTGGAAACATTGGCATCTATCCAAATTTTAGCCTGCAAGAGGGCTTCTGGCATCTGGGGCAAGAAACACTGAGGAAAATGGCGTCGGCTGATGCTTTTATACCCGAAGACCAACAGAGATGACGTCGGGTGGAGTGCGACATCAGCCGAAGCCGGACCCGGACTTTGGAATCCGGCCGACTGAAGGGCTGCCTGACGACAGGACAACCCAGTTGTTATGACTGCAGATGCTATCCAGTTCGGACATCTACATTTATGGTAGGTACAAAACTGTACTTTCTTCCCTAATCATTCCAATGCAGCAGAATACAGATTTCATCAGTTGGATGTTCACAGACAATTACGGTTCTATCTACACAGGACTAAGGAATTCAGGAAGTCGCACCAATTGTTTGTATCCTCCTCTGACTCCAGATTAGGTGTCAAAAGTGACCCTTTCGAATTGGATTTTGAGTTGCATCTCTTTCATTTATTCCTCCAATGGAAAGCCTTTACTGTTCAAGATTAAGGCTCATTCTACACGATCCCAGTCTCCATCTGCAGCTTTCCAAGCCAAGGTTCCAATTGATAATATTTGTGCAGCTGCGACCTGGGCTGCCCCTCACACTTTTATTAGTCATTGCAAATTGGACCTGACCTCTAGGGGTAGAGCCTCCCTTGGTTCCACGGTACTCAGGAGTATCTTTCCGTGAGCCACCCAAGAATAAAGTGCTAGGGACGCTGTCCCATGTGTAAGAATGAAGGTGAGATAGGACTACAGAACATAAAGACATTATGTACTCACCATAACGTTCTGTGTTTGTAGTCCATCTCGCCCTTCAGTCTTAAGAATCCACCTTCCTATCCCCGTCTTGGAAGGATCTGGAGACAAGATAATTTTTCCATAACAGGTGGAGACCTTTCATTATTCTTTCTAGATAGCTTTAGTTCGGTCTTTCTGTAGTTAGCAGCAAACAAGATCTGGGGATTGTGCTGGTGCACCATGGGATAGCAACCTAGCCACGAGCCAACTAGAAGAATTTGAGCTTTGTAATAGGGCAAGTCGGAGGCGAGGATCGGCTCCGAACCCATGTGCAAGAATGAAGGGAGAGATGGACTACAAACATGAAACGTTATGGTAAGTACATAACTTCTTTTACATAACCATGGACAGTGTAACTCTTATGAAGTAGACCTTTACTTCCTGCATTATGTTGTTGTATCTTTCGGATTTTCCCGGTTAGGGGTCGCCACAGCAGAACTCCGGTCCGCTAATGATTGGCAGTAGATTTTTACGTACCGAGTTGCCAGCCCTGACGCCCATTCACACGTCTCCACACAGAAGACGCTTTAGCTGAGAATCGAACAGGACAACGTCTTACTGTGAGGCGAGAACGCTACCACATGAAAATATACAATTTTAGTGAGAACATTTTCATCTTGTGTCGTAAATGCATCTAAACAATTTAATGAAAGGAGAAATATTTTCCATACAGTAGAGACTTATTTTAGGTACCACAGAGGTCAAATTTTGGAGTTTGGTAACAGTAAAAAGAAGTACGTTGGAGAGACTGTGGTGTAAGGCCTGTGCAGGACAGTTGTAAGAGCAGAGCCAGGTGCTTATCAAGTGTGATTTTAGGAGATTTTTGAATTGAAGTGGAGAGCAGGTAGAGGTTATTGGGGTTGGCAGTTTATTCCCTATTTTAGGGATGATTGAGAAGAGCGAGTCCCTGGCTGAATTGTTGGCTTTGGCGATGTCTAGGTGAAGTTTGTTACTGGAGTGGAGGGTTCTGGAAGTGGTGTATGGTTGTGTAAGATTTTGGAGAGCTGGGTTTTTCTCAGGTCGGTGCAGTGTTTTTGGGTAAAGGTTAGTTGATTAAAGTATAGTAGTTGAAGTTCTAGCCAGTTTAGCTCTCTTAGAGCTATATAGTGATGTGTCCTGTAGGAGGCATCCATGGCAAATTTGACAGTTTTATTCTAACAAGATTCCAGTTTGGTTAGATCAGTTTTGCGGAGATTGGTAAGAATTGGGGAGGTATATAGGAGGGGCTGACGAGGTGTGTACGAACAATAGTAGCTTTTGCTTCTTATGAGAAATTATTTATTTTTGTATAGTAAGCCTAGTTTTTGTGGACTTTCTTAATGATTTGAGCTATGTGAATATCAAATGTCAAATTATTGTCAAATTCAACTCCTAGTAGTTTAGTGTGAGTTATGAAGAGATGATAGTTTTGTTTTTGGGTAGTATATTGAAAGAAGGCGAAAATGGGTAGTATATTGAAAGAAGGGGAAGATGAGAGTAATCTCTGGTGAAGGGGAAGGAGCTTTGTCTTGAGATTTAAGATGAGTTTGGGGTTAGTGAGCCATGTTTCAACAGACAAAGGAATCTTGGGTTATAGTGTGGAGGTCGTGTAGGGTGGGGGTTGCACACGTTAGACTTGAGTTGTCTGCATATTGTATGACTGAGGCATGAACTGTGGAGGTGTGGAGCTGGTTGCTAAAGAGGGAGAATAGTAGGGGGTCTCCGGAGGGAGCCTTAAGGGGACCCCTATGAAAACTTGGAGAAGAAGAGAAAGGTGTTGTTGCCATTGGACGGCTTGTTGTCGTCCAGATGGGTAGCTTTGGAACCAGGTAATAAGAGGGGCTACTCAGGTTAAGGCTGGAGAGAACACTGAGTTTATTGTGATTTAGCATGTCAAAGGCTTTAGATGGGTCCAAGAGTATTGCAGATACAAAATGGCCTTTATTTCTGTAGTGGTTTACTCTGTTAGTAAAGGACATTAAGGCTGTGATAGTGCTGTTGGAGAGAAGAAAAACATGTTGAGTGTTTGTGAGTAGTTTATGTTCATGAAGGTAGTCCATGAATTGAGTATTAATTACTCTCTCAAGGATTTTTGATAAAGGAGATAGGATGGCAGTTGGACGATAGCATGGCAGTTGGACGATAGCAAGTTCGGTGGAGTTATCTCCTTTGTGTAGTGGTAGAATGTGGGAGATTTTCCAGGTAACAGAAACCATGCTGTCTGATAATGATCTGTTTATGAGTATGGCTACTGGAAATGCTATTGTTTCTGCTGCGATTTGCATAAAGTCAGCTGGGATGCTGTCTGCGGCCAGTGTGGTTGGTTTTAGTTTGAGTAGTTTTTTTAGTTTGAGTAGTTTTTTTACGGTGTTAACAGATACTGGTTGTAAGTAAAAGTGGCTCTTGCAACTTTGGGAGTTGGTGTTTAACTTTGGTTCTAGAGGGGGACAGAGTTGTTGAAGATGGTCTGAGAATTAGCAAGGGCTTGGATAGTTTCAGTAAAGTATTTATTGAATTGGGTTGCGATATTCTCATAGTTGAAGGTTGATGTTGGAGTAGTAGTAACTGTTTTACCTGGCATAAGTATATTGTTAACTGCAGCCTAGCTGATTTTCGTACATTTAATGATCGTATAAAGAAGCTGCTGATCTGTGTATTGTGTACAGGCACCTTGTTAATTTAACACCTGCTTGAAAACCATTCTTCACTACCATCACCAGCAAATAGGAATTCATGGAGCTGTTGTACTTGTCATAAGTTGATGGTTGTTGCACATGTTTTCATTTGCAGAAAAAAATATTTGGATGGTTGCTGAGATGGTAAAAAGTCACCTACATTTTTTTTCTTTGAGAGTGTAATGGTTATTGCTTTATTTACAGTGCGCAATGACTGCAGACATGAGAGAATAGAATTGGTCTGATTTTGTGAGCTTAATTGTTTAAGCATGTTTTTCCACTACAGTCTGTGGAATCCATGTCTTGTATGCTTCATTATAATCTGGCATGGATAAGATTTGGACTGTTTATAAAGAATAGATTCCTCACAGTGTTTCCAGGGTAAAGATTTTCCATTCATACAAAATTATTTGAGTAAATATTAGAGTTTAACTCCTATGTTTTTTTTTTTTTAACATTTTGCTTACTTGTAAATCATTGGCCAACCACCACTGCCTGCAGTACTAGCAAGCTTTTACTGCAAAGCTAGCTGAAAACCATGTGTGTGCATGTGCGCACGCACACACTGTGAGGGAGGAGAGTGTTTATTTTGATAAGTAGCTCTATTTTTCTGAAGACCTTTGGCGCAAAGGCTGCTAACACAAGTCACAAGTGGGATAAGTAACTATTGAAAATGAGTACTTGCAAAGTGTTTTTACATGGTGTTCAGTCATAATTTTACATTGTCACAGTTCTGAGAGCATAACGTTCAGTTGCACACACTGCGAAGCAAGTGTGTGCCGTTAATCAAGTGGAAATGCATGAAAGCAATGTTTTCCATCTAGAAATGTTTTGCTTTACATTTTTAAATAACAGGATGGATATTTTTTCACTCTGCTTATTTTACATAGCTTAAATGAGAGTGGCTTAAATGCTGTTTTACAAGTGTGTAGTTATGTTTTTTAAAAATAAAAAGACTTTCCTTGGTGATGAATTCACTTTCTGCATCCCTCAGTAGTGTAACATAATCGAGTAAAAGCTAAGTTAAAGGGCAAATGTATCATAAAATGGGATGTTTGCTGACTGCAAGGGGTGGGGATGGCAAAGAACAACTGAATTGGGTGAGGGCTAATTGGAATGCGACTGGTCTGTTAGGGCGGGATTTGAGCGTGGCTGTAGTTTTAAATATGTAACTGGCCATAAACTATAACACATGCTTAACTGTTGTCCAGCTGTAGGCCTCCTCTTGGGAATGCATGCAAAGTCATAAACGCTGTGATGAAGACGGCATAGATTGGCTTCTAGGATTTAATCTGTTGCCTAAGTAGGCTTTTCAGTATGCTTACTTGGCTACAGTTGCTCAAATTACCATGTCATCTATACACAGATGTCGGCAGTGGCATGCATTCAGAATACTGAAGCTGTACTCTAAATCTCAGTATAGAAATTAGTTTATAAAATGTTGGACATTTACCACCTCATTGTACATTCCTGTGCTGAAGAAATCTTAATGTTTACCTGTTGTTCAAATGTTTGTTGACAAAAGCCTGTATTTGCAGCCCATAAGCCGCGGTGGTGCAGCGGTAGCGTTGTTGCCTCACAGCAAGAGGTTCTCCCATTTGATTCTCGACTGGAGCGCCTTCTGTGTGGAGTCTGCATGTCCTCCCCGCGGTCGAGTGGCACTCGAAAGACATGCATGAACGGGCGTGCCTTCATTGAAGGTTGAGCATTGAGCTGGCACCTCGACACTGTAAAGCTCTACTGCCATTCATTAGCGGACCGGAGTTCCGCTGTGGCAACCCCTAACCGGGAAAAGCCAAAAGAACAACAACCATGGTATGTAGTTAACAAAACAAACAAAAAAAAAAAAACTCCCTCCCCAGTCATAGCAAAGAACTAGCATTATTTCACAGTCCCAGCAAACGCTATTGTTCTGCAGTGCAGTTCAAGGCCCTCCAGTGAGAAAAATGTCTTCAACATGATGGATATTCATGTTATACCTGGTCATTTCTCCCTCGGTGGACAGTGCTTACTACTTAAATTATTTCTATAAACAGCTGCAAAAAAAGTGTGGAGCCCAAAGTCAGTTTGTTTCACAAAACTTTGTGTTGCGTATGAACATACTAGTTTTAAATAACTGAATATTCAAGAAGTTTAGGTGGCAGGAATGTGCTAATATGGATCAACAGGCATCCTGTACAAACAAAACCGAACAATGTTCAAAATTTGAGTTCCATTGTGTCAGTCTTAGCTCTATACATCATGTCCTAGCTTAACAAATGCTATGGTAGAGTCAGAAAGAAGGCTTAGTCCTTAATGTCATGCCAGAACTTGCTTCTGAATGTACTGTTTCATTTTTCACTCCGTGTAAACTGTGCCAGCTGTTGTACTGTTATTTCTGCTGCCAAAACAAAATGCTTCTTAGATTTATGCTGCTTTATAGGCATCCAATTCAGTGCAGGTAATTGTAGTGTAAAGATTCATGAACTCGTTTACTTTATTTATTTTGCATTTGTTTACTGGAGCGTCCAGCTGGACAGCTAGTCCATTTTCAGTGGTGGAATGGGGAGAAAAGTTCCATTAAAAATATAATGCACAGTCAAATATAATACACATTACGAAAAAATGCATTTAAACCGAGCACATAAGAAAGCCACGACATGTAAAACAGAGTAACCCGATAGGTTACATACAAAGATGATTGAGCAACAAGGCAACCCATCATGATTGAAACTTCTTTAATAAAGCTCAGTAAAATATATTATTTCTCGTTTGCTGATTATACTCGCCTCTCTTCACAGATCAGTTGAGATTTGGACAGCTGTGCTCAGTAAAATAAACAAACAAATGAAAAAGTCAAATGTTCAGATACTTTAGGAGGAAAAATTGTATTTATTTTTTTATTTTATTTATTTACATTTGATTACCGGGAAATTAGGAGGAAAAATATTTTCTATCTTCCATCTAAAACTAATACAGTATTTCTTAAACATTGTAATATGATATAAAACAGCACAACTAAAACTCTTGAACATAAATCATCATTTTTGGTAATAAAGTGAGGCATGTCTTTTGGCACTGGCTGTTGGTATGGGTTATCCTGCAAAAGTCTTCTCTTTCAAATAAGACTTGTCCCCACTTACAGCATCTGAAAAGATGGCAGCCCTATGTGGATTCAGATTTTAAAAATCCTCTTGTTTGAACAAGGTGATGCAAAGCAGAATAAAAGGTAAAGCATACTTGCACTCTAATAATATCCACTGTATTGAGTAGTAAGTTATTCCTGCACATTATTACTCTACCATTCTATGTGCACTTCGTTTGCACCTCCCAGGCCACCCCTCCCCTGCTTCATCTACATCAGGCAACAGCCACCTGATATAGCCAAGTTGATTCCTTCGACAGTCCATATAGCGTCGATACACACACCCCTTTAATGACATGGAAACTGTATGACAAGGTGGAAGAGGGTATATTCTCCGTATTCTCAGTGGGGCACTAAACGTTTGGACTGGACTGTTTTAATAATCAACACTTCTACTTTTTACAAAGCCACAAGGAATTGCGACTGCAGATGCTATCCAGTTCGGACATCTACATTTATGGTAGGTACAAAACTGTACTGTATGTCATAATATATGCTATGCAAGAGTTCATTTGCTTTTCAGTACAGCAACTTGCATAATAAAATGAATGTTCCTTAATTATATATTCAACAAAAAAGAGTAAATATATTAAAACATGATGCGGCCACATGCTTGCAGCCTAGTAAGCTAAGCTGCCCCTTCTATAAACAGTCTTCTTTTCTCTGTGTCTACCTGCCAAATGACTCTACACTGCTGAATATATGTAAAGCATGACTTGCTTGCTTTTCTTTTTGCGTGATGTTTCTCTGCTGTTAGCTTTCCTCATTGTGTACTATAGTTGGTTTACAATAAACTATTTTACTTACTGTAGGAATTTGTCTCCTTGGGTATTATCTGTCACATTCAACTCTTGCTCAGGAAGAGCTTGTGTCAGTAAGTGTTTTTGTAGCTATGACTTTTTCTTTCTGCTGGGAATATAAACCTGTTAAACCTCTGGGTGCATGCTTATTGTGCAGGGAAAAGCAATCCAAGTTGCTGCAGTTGACTGAATCATCTCAGGAAGGTTAACAGGTGGATGCATAGAATTAGATACTTTGCTTAAACACATTTGTACTCTTTCAAAGCTTAACTATTTTGATAGCAGTCTGTAAATAAAACAAAGATTTAATCTAATTTTGTTAAGATGGTAAGTAACATCAGTTATTAAATCATACAGACTCTTTAGGAATTAATGAATAAAGCAGTATCTCTGAAAACTGAATGGAGAGAACAGATCAATATAAAATGCATCATGTTGTGGGGGGGACAGTGCATTATGGAAGCTGAACCACTCAGGATGGGAGTAACATCAGTAGGGCAGTCACTATTAAGTTATTTTAGCATAGAGAAAAATTGTAATACTGACCACCTACATAGATACAGGAACATTAGTACTGCATAATAGATGGATTATTAAAGAATATTTTTCAGTTTGGTCCTTTAAGACGCTGGTAGAGCAGGGCCATGCATTACTTTGAAAACTCTGCACATCTTTGTCATTATAGCCTCTGCTGGGAAGCTTTTTGCCCACTTGGTGTAAAACATGCATTATATTTACTCCAAGCTTGTTCCTCAAAGTATACAGAATAATCCATTTCCGCTCATCTTTGAGTAAAAATGCTTAATTCTTCCACTTCGTTTATAGCTGTGAAATATTTATCTTTTTCTTTGTAGTAAGCATGATCAATTTCCAGCTCTTGCCTGATACGGGCACTGCATCATTTTGGCAACTGTTTGAACTGCCTTTACTACGGCTATGTTTCTGTTCCTGAACTTGTCTCTGTGCTTTAAAGTATAAAGCGCCGCTTTTAGTTCCTTTTTCCTGGCTGTTTCTGCGCTAGTGCATCCAAGCATGGCTGATTTCCAGGCAGCAGGTATGTCTGTTATGTCCTGCAGACAGACATACTTTTAATTTCATGCCTTTCAAAACATGGGGAAGGGCTGCATTTAGAACTATTTATCCATTGTGACACCTTCTTGATCGATTTGAGCTGTCATATTTCACCACTGCTCAGACACCTCTTTGAAAACAGACCCCCATCTCTATGTAAGTATTTCACTGCATGCTTAGCTCGTTCCTCTGCTTTTTGTATTTATAATGAGATTAACTGTTCCATTGAGGACCCTTTTAGTTACTGACCCAGGCCGTAAGAGCAAAGGTGAATGAATATCCAGAGAAATTCCACTCAAATGTAGGAAGAATGTGCAGTTTCCAGAACTGAACTGTGGAGATGGGGCAGAAATCTTAACTTCTGACCCATACCACTCCTGTTTAAGGTTACACTAAAATCTGTAACAGTTGCAGTTCTTTGAGCTGCTTATCAGGGGCTGGGATCCAGCACATTATGCATGCACTCAGGTCCTTGGACAGCAATTACCAATATGACTCAGTCATAGTCCATGTGGGAGTAAATGACCTGAGATGTACCTCCGTAGACTATATGAAGAAAGATGTCGTGGAGCTCTCAGAATGTGTCTCAGGCTAGTATGAGCCTAGCACTGAGCAGCGTTTTACCTTCTCCAAGGATGATGCCATAATATGAACAATATTTGTCTGCATAAAAGGAGATGGTCAACAGACCATGCTGCTTTGCCAGGGATGGTCTGCAGCTCTCCCCTCTAGGTTTTCAAATATTAGCTACAATATTGTCTTCCCCTGTAGTGCCTTTTTTAGGCATTGCCAAACTTGAAAGTACTTCCGACATACCAAATCAAAACCAAGAAAATCTAAACTACTGCTCAGTGCTAGGAGTCTAAATGAAAAATTCCTCACCCTAGAAAATGCTGAAGTATGTGTGGTCACTGAGACATGGTTTAAAGCCATGGAGAGCACACCAACATTTCAAGGTTATAATGCCTTCCACACATTTAGGCTAGCTACTTCACAGGCAGGGACTAATGGTGGAGGTGTCTCTATTTACATCAAAAATAAATATACTTCAAGGCTGGTCAAGCAGGGCAATGCACTTGAGCTGTTTCATGTTCAAATCATCATGGGTAAAATCCATTACCACTTCCTTGCAAGCTATAAGGCCCTCCTCTATGACCTAGGAGACCAGTACCATGTATTCAAACTTAGTAGAAACACTAACCATCCAGCTTAATACCATATTCATGGGTGACTTAAATTACCCCACTATTAACCTGGAATCATATACAACACCAAACATACATGCACAGAGATTCTTGTAAACACGGACTCCCTGGACCAGATAGTCAGTACACCAACCAGGGTGCAGCCTGGATCTGGTCCTCATTAGTATGGAAACTGCTGCACACCCCATACTGTAATGCCTTCCATGGTAAGCTCAGACCACAAAATGGTCTCCTTTGAAGTAAAAATAAAACCTGGAAAATTCAGGAACTATTCTAAGGCTATAACCTCCTGCTATTAAGTGGGAACCTGGCAAAATTTCAAGCCCCCATAAACCCTGAGAACACTGCTGCCTATGCAGAACTGTTCACAGAAACCCTGCACAAGCATATTAATAGATGCATAGAGGCAGCTGTACCCACCTGGAAGATGTACAGAATTAACTCAAAAAAAAAAAAAAAGCCACCCTGGTGGAATCATAAAATCAGAAGGCTGTATAACAGGAGGAAGAAAATCATGGCAAAAATTAGGAGGTGCAGCACCTAGCAGGATAAACGCGCAGTCCTCAAACTAAATAAACTACTCTGAGGACAAATGGTCTACCTAAGCCAAATGTGAGCTAAGTTTGACCTCCCAGGCCAAGGATAACCACAAAGCATTCTTTAGCTATGTCTGCAACCTCAAAGGCAGTACACAATTGTGTGCAGAGCTCATTGTAAATGGAGCCACCTATACTGAGACAGAAGAGATAGCAAACCCTTCTGGCTGATAAATTCAGCTCCAGCTTTTCCCCTCTTTCCCCCTCAACCTTCCATCAGGGAATATCATCAAATAACTTCCCCCTACTAACACTAGGGAATAGGTCCTTAATGCTGTCTCTAAGACCATAAACACTGCATCAGTGGGCCCAGATGATATCCCAGGAGGTCTTGTAAACAGCATGATACATGACTTATCGGGCCTTCTGGAATTACTTTTTAACTGTAGCCTCCAAAACGGCTTTGTGCCTCAAGAATAGAGAAAAGCAACAGTCATCCCTCTGCACAAAGATGGGCCATCTACAGACCCTGGAAACTACAGACCCATAAGTCTCACTAGTCTTGTATGTAAAGCCATGGAAAGAATCATGGAGATGATCAGTAGAGATATAGTACACCTCCAGACACTGGACCCAACCCAGTTTGGTTTTGTCAAGGGCAGATCAGGCGTACTCAGCCTGGTGGACTTTGAGAAGATCACCAAAGCAGTGGATGAGGGCAGAATCGTTCACACTGCCTACCTTGACCTAGCCAAGGCATTTTGTACAATACCCCACTCCAGCATTGTTGATAAACCCGCGGTTAGGTACAAACCTGTATGTCACCCGGTAGATAGCCAACTGGCTCACAGACAAAGACACCGGAAGTTAGAATTGGGGAGTCCACCTCTACAGTGAGGCCAGTCACAAGTGGAGTCCCCCAGGGATCAGTCCTTGGACCACTCCTTTTTGACATGTACTTTTGAGAAGTCAAGGCCAATTTTAGTGATCTCTGGCTGACTAAATTTGCAGATGATTGCAAATTAGGAGCTGTCATTGAATCTCACACTAATACAAATGTTCTTTAGGAGGGGCTGATGCAGACAAACGACTGGTGTCAGAGCCATGGACTAAAACTAAATGCCAAGAAATGCGTAATAGTATCCTGTGAGAAGTAGTCCATCCTTGGTAACTATCATTGACAACACACCCCTTAGAGATGACCCAGTAGTCAGAGAGTTAGGGACACACACTCACACATGCATAGTAATCTAGCCTTTAACCATCATGCGTCTAAAATGGCGAGGAAATCATTCTTTGTTTGCACAACTTATAAACAAAGGTATGGCATCCAAGTCCAAGGAAATCATTGTTCCACTCTTCGGGATTCATCAGACTTGTCCTTGAGTACAGTGCCCCCTTTAGTATTTACCTATTCAGGCATATCCGACAATTGAGACGTCCACAGAGGTTCCTCCCTAAAATAATACAGGGCGTATGTAAAATGTCCTATGCAGAATGCCTCAAGGCCCTATTCTGTCTCCTACAGGCTTTTGAGGGGAGATCTATGCCTGGCATACAGGGCATTGTCAGACCCCACTCTAATGGACCTTCTGCATATCCGCAAAACAAACACCACCAGAATTACCCATTCTAAAGACTTGAACCTTGCCTGTGATATAAATAGGACCTGTTAGAGAGAGAGGTATGTATACCAGAGACTACCCCGTCTGTGGAACAGGCTCCCCATCCATGTGAAGCAGAGTTCCTCAATAACCCAATTCAAGTGCAACTTGGACAGTTGGATGGGAAACTGGAAATTCGTCCTGGTTTGGCACCTGTGTGTCTGATGGACACAGGTAAACCTGTAAATGGTTCATCTCCCAGGCCCATGCTTACACTTATCAAGGGTATCCAAACTTGTCCGTGATTTGGGAGGCATGGCTAGGCTTAGAAAGGCCCTTGTGGTTGTCAGCCTAGTAAACACCTATGAACTTGTGAAACTATGACATGCACTGCCCTAGATGCTTTGGTCAACGACACTTGCTTCTACCACTGTCATAGAGGCTATTTTTTTGTTGCGTTTTTCCAATCATTTCTTTCCATCAGGAATTCTATAACTTTAACTTTTCCTTCCACTAATATTAAGCTGATTGGAATGTAGTTGCTTGTGCGGTTTGATTTTTACCTTATAAAATTGCATTTTCACTCTCTTTGTGATTGTGAGTGGAGATAATTTTAGGTTATGGAGACTGTGTGTGGCCTTGTCAGGTTTGCCTCCATACACTGAGTGCCCTCCCATATCAAATTGAACACACGTTTTTGATTACTAAATAACTATGTATTGCAGTCCAAAATTACTTCTCTTTATAAATGCCCCCACCCTCACCCCAACCATTATGCATTATAATGTTGTGCTTATTTTTTTTTAATATGTTTTAATATGTCTCAAATTTAGAATTTCCACTGTATTGTATTACATAAGTGCTTCTTGGTCTTCATTGCGTTGTACAGTTTATTTTTGTTTCTGGGTTTTACTTCATTAACTATGTTGCTTTGTTGTACCCCTGTATTTGCTCAAAATTTCATACGCTGGTGAGAATTTTGAGAAACAGCATGTACTCCTTTGTCATTGCTCTGAGGGAAAGTCTTGGTAACTGTAAATACAAAGTATGAACTGTGGAAATGTAAAGGAGTCAGTTTTGCTTATTGAGTGTTCTCACTGTGGTTGTAATAGTCACCTTTGCTTTCTTTTAATGTAGGTATGTCACTTGCACTTGTAATCTGACCCTTTGTAAACAATACCAACAATGTTTGTAGCTTTGAACAAGATGTTCAAATTGTGTAGACTGTCTCTTCCGTTCATTTATGTGTTTACATGGAAGTCTGTGCATTGTCTTTGTATAAATGTCAATAGGTATAAAAAGTGAAACGGGATTAGTACAAGGCACTTTTTGTGGCCAGGAAAGGGGCTCATATAAAGTTAAAACCTGTTTTTCTCAAGTCTGTAAGTCATAGCTGTCTGTGTAACAAAATGTTGGCATAATGGTTAAGGTCTTTATCTCAGAGAGAAAAGGTACAGGGTTTCATTCTGACTTCTGGTTGTTGGCTAGGCTTGTTATAGTCTGCAGAGTGATAGTCTAGTTTTTGCTTATGAACCTATGAAAATAGCATTTGTATGACCTGCCAGCTATGAACTTCATAGTAATCAAGTCAGTGATGAAATGGTTTGATGTGAAGTTGTTCTATCTTGCCGTTCACTCTTACTGATGGGTTCAGAGCTGATCCCTCGGCTCCGAGTCGGCCCACTACAAAGCTCGAGTCCAAGTCCCTATCCCATGATGCACCTAGAGTTACCTCAGATCTGGTTTGCCGCTGCAACAGATCGGAAGTTCTCACTATCTTGGGCCAGTAAAAACTCTACTTATCAATATTTTTAAATATTATTGATACCTTTCTTATAAAAACTAGTTCTAGTTAGGTTATTAAGTTCTTATAGCTTTCTGTGTGTTTCCCTATTCCCTTGGTTTGATTTTCATATATTAATATTTGGTCTGGTTTTTCTTAGGCCTAGTTTATCTTTACTGTTTAAATAGTGACTTCTGAACATTTTTTTTCTTACAAATAGTTAATTAAGAGTGTGTGTTTAGATAGTGAACTTTTGTCACAAACTTAAGATAATTAGAGTTTGGTTAGTGTGTTTCTATAGTAATTAGCTTTGTTGTTGCATTTAAATAGTGGCTTTCTGTCACAACTTTATATATTATCTGCTTAGATAGCTAGTGTTGGTTTGACCTGTTAAGCATAGTTGAAGGCTTGTGTCTTTTGTATTTAGCCTGTATTTTAGAAGGCTTATTATTATAGTTTATAGTTGTTGGGTGTGTCTAAATTATCGATGGCTGATGACAAGGACAAAACCCCTAAGTCAGGGTTCAAAAAATGCCCTAAATGTGGGCAGAAAATGTCTGTCACTGACAGTCATGTCAATTGCGTTTATTGCTTAGGAGCATTACATTTGCAAGAAACCTGCTCCATATGCCATTCCTTTTCTTCTCGAGTTCTCCAAGAGAGAAAGAGGAAACTTCTTGATAGGGGTTTATTGAAATCTTCTTTCCAGGAAGCTTTGAGTGACCAGGATGGATCTAGTAAGTCCTCAGTCTTCCAAGACTTCCATGGAATCAAAAAAATCTAGAGAATCTGTGACATTGGCTCCACGGGTCTCTGAGCCG
The DNA here is from genome assembly GCF_019279795.1 of Protopterus annectens. Lineage (NCBI taxonomy): Eukaryota > Metazoa > Chordata > Ceratodontiformes > Protopteridae > Protopterus > Protopterus annectens. Next base: position 938,296,098 of record NC_056725.1, on the reverse strand, counting down.
ACTGCCGTATCTTTTCGGAGCCGGTCCCCAGTTTTGGAACTGATATCCGAAATTTCAAAATCTCCATTATTACAGTCTGCGCCACCATCGATCCGTTCATCTCGGTCTTCTATTAGCCTTTCAGATTTGGATTGTGTGGTGCAGAAGCTTTTACAGGCACCGGCCTTTGCAAAATTTTTATCTGCTCTGACCCAAGTGGCTTCAGAGCCGAAGACCCTTATGCCAGCTACAACTCTTCCTCCTCCAAGCCATACCAGTCCTTCAAAGCTGGAGGAGTCGGACTTGTTGATTGTGGAGCCTTTGGAGCTGACGCTTGCTCCAGCGTCTTTGGCTCCATTCACTCTGACGTCCTAGGCACCGATCGAGGACTCTAGGAGCTGACACTCTCTGGTCGGGTCCGGGGAGGATAGTTGGACAGACTTGTTGGTTCCAACTCTGCCTCTCGGGGCTTCAGTTCGGATGAGCTCGACTCCTACCTCTGGCTCTGAGCCCACTGTCCCAGTGCCAGGGGTATCGACTGTTTCCTCGGATCCATCTGTCCCTTCGCATCGGAGCAGGGGTGCCTTCAAAGCCATGAGGAGAGTTATGTCTCCTAAGACATCCTCAACGTCAAGTCTGGCTTCTTCCTCCCCTAAAGCATCTGTGTCTGCTTCTGCTTCACAGATCCTGGCAAAGCGTAGAGATCCAGAGCCTCAGGAAGCCCCATTGGGTGGCCCATTCTCTTCCAAGACCTCACTAGGAGCTCCCACTGATGAGGTTCCCAGGAAGAGAGTTTGTAAGAGGAAACATCTAGACTCCCCTCTGGAGTCCCTAATATCTGATACTGACTTGGATGAATCAGAAGGGTCCCCATGGTCCCCCTCTGAGGATATCTCATTTACTGAGATGCTAGAAATCCTTAGGCAGAGGAGTGACTTGGCAGTCCACAAACCCTACTGAAGACGAGTCTGTTCTCCTGAAGGCTTTCGGGTCTCAGCCCTCCACCTCTTGGGTGTCTCCGCACTTCGATGAGCTTATGCAGCTGGTTTCACGAAGGGCGTGGGAGTCTCCAGACACCATGAAGCCTGTCCCTAGGAGGCCTAATAAGTTTATCTCTGCTCCCCAAGACAAATATTTTCTGACCAAAGGTGTGCTGGTTGATGCCATGGTGGTGGCGGCAGCCACCAAAAAGGAAATGTCAGAAACTTCCTAATAGAGACTCCAGGATCATGGGTAGATATGGGAATCACACTTTTAGTTCAGCTACTTTTGCACTCAGTTTGCTCAACTACTTAACCCATTTCACGAGACTGCAAAGAGAGCTCCTTAAAGAGCTGGGAGGTGCTCTTCAGGGTACAGTAGCTGCAGGAGCTTCAGACAAAGTTGCTTCCCAGCTTGCTACCCTCAACTCCATTGTTAACTCGTCCATGCGTGCAGCTGATGGAATGAGTGGGGCAGCGGGTACAAGAATCGCTCTTAGGAGACATTCCTGGATGCACTTGTGTTCCTTCGCGGGGCCCTTCAAGTCATCCTTTGTGAATACCCCTTTTGAGGGGTCGTCTCTTTTCAGGCCCAAAGTCAAGGAAACTTTAACCAGGTGTTTGCAGGAAGGAAAGAGACAGTCTGCCATCTGAGTCTGTTTTTCCACCCCTCCCAGACCCTACCCCAAGAGTCAAAGGGGAGGTAAAATGTGGTTCCGAAAAGCCCAAGGAGCCTTTCAGGACCCACGTGGTGAACCCGCCTCCAGGGGCAGAGGAGGGGGCAGTAATGGAACACACCACCCTCCCAGCAATGGGGCTCCACAAAACCAGGGTGACAGAGATCATTTCTTTGGGAAGCCCTACCCGCGCTCCTGAAAGGAGACCCAATTGTCTTACTGTGGAGGCAGTTGGGGGTCCCTTATCTTTGTACCCAGACGCCTGTCTCAAAATAACAAACGACAACTGGGTACAAAGTATCATTTCCAGATGATACTTAATTCCTTTCGCCACACCCCCTCCACCGATAAGGAAAATCCCAGACGTTCCACCCAGTTACGGGGAACAAGCAACAGTAGAGGTCCTAACATTGCTAAGAAAGAGTCATCCAACCAGTCCCAGCAGACCAGACAGGATCCGGAAATTACTCTAGATTCTTTTTAGTCCCAAAAAAGACTGGGGACTGGAGACCTATATTGGACCTCAGCAGGCTAAACAAATCTTTCAAAAAAGAGAAGTTTCGGATGGTCACGCTTCAGTCGATAGTTCCCTGCTTAGGGAAAGACAATTGGATGTGCTCGATAGATCTCCAGGATGCATACTACCATATAAAAATGGCCAGACCATCCAGGGATCATCTGCGCTTCTGGCTGGGAGCCAATCATTACCAGTTTCGGGCCCTGCCCTTTGGTCTCACTACAGCCCCCACAGTGTTCGTGGCTCACCTGAGACGTTTAGGATTCCAGGTGTTTCCGTACCTAAAAGATTGGCTCCTCACCGCCACCACCAGGCATCAACTCATTCAAGCCAAGGGACTCCACTCTGTCACTCTGCAGCCAGCTGTGCATTACAATAAACTCAGAAAAATCTGCCTTGTCACTATCGCAACGTACCATTTTTATCGGAGCAGAACTGGACACCACCACCTCCATGCTAAGACTTCCAGTAGAGAGAGTCTTGCTACTCTATCAGCAGGTCCGCATTCTGATATCCAAAAACAAGGCTCCAGCATCAGAAGTTTTAAAGTTATTAGGTATGATGGCAGCTGCGATTCTGGCCATACCGCTGGGTCTTATGCACATGCGGATACTGCAATGGCTGTTGTTCACTCAATGGTCTTACCAAGAGCTTCGCATGTCTCACCGGATAATGATCACAAACTCTTGCAAAAAGGATCTTCAGTGGTGGTTGACCTCACTTCATGTCACGATAGGACGTCCCTTTGATGTTCTTTGTGTTTCACTGTTGCAGTCATCACATTTGGTTATCTGCTTGCAGTAACCCTCAGTTGGCCTGATTAACAAATCTTGGGTCCTGCGTCGGTTGCTGTCTCTTCATCCATGACATCAAGTAGTCGGGTATAAAACATGCAGCCGACGCCATTACATCAGTCTTTCTTGCCATGCGGTGCCCAAAGTAGAAGCAGTTCACAAGTGCCAGTCGGCCTACTCCTGAAATTTTCGTTTTAGAGTTTCAGAACCAAAGTCTTCAACTAGAGCTAAGTACCCTGTTGGGGAAACTTTTTCTTGCTTTAAACCGATGTCAGTAAAAGTAAATAATTGCATTTCTTGTGGAAAGCAAATTCCTTGCCTAGGCCCTGACCACGACGTACCTCGCTGTCGGTTTTGTGCCTTATTTAAACAACAAACTATCCGTTGTCAGTATATTTTCGCTTCTAAATATTTTGGTGCTGTTTAATTACTCGGATGTCTTCAGTAAGCCATCCGACTACCGACATTCCGAAAAAAACGCAAAGATAAAGATAGAGACAGGCCGCCTAGGTCCAAAGCTGCCGACTATGCTTCTAAGCCAGTCGCCAGTTCGCCGGTACTCAGTGCGGTGCTTTCTCAGCCCCTGATGCCCGCTACTTCAGATTCGCAGGCCTCTACTGAGACCCATTCAGAGTCCGGCCTCTACTGAGACCCATTCTGAGTATTTTCGCTTCTAAATATTTTGGTGCTGTTTAATTACTCAGATATGTCTTCAGTAAGACATCCGACTACCGACATATCGAAAAAAACGCAAAGATAAAGATAGAGACAGGCCGCCTAGGACCAAAGTGCCAACGACGCTTCTAAGCCAGTCACCAGTTCTCCGGTACTCATTGCGGTGCTTTCGCAGCCCCTGATACCCGCTACTTCAGATTCGCAGGCCTCTGCTGAGACCTATTCAGAGTCCGGTATGCCACGAGATGCTTCAACTGTGGAACATGCGAATGTCTCTATCTTGGATGGGTCCAGATCCTCTGCAGGCACCAATTTCTGAGGGTGTATTCAGGCCTACTGACTTGCATATCAAACCAACACCATCTTCTTCTTCAAGGCCTAAAACTCGAATCATGCCTAGAAATCCGACGCCCAGACCACATGTTCAGGCCTCTGTGCCTAAAAAAACAAATGATAAGAATGGCTGAAGACCTTATTACTTTAATTAGGGGAAGCCAAGCTTCTCCCTCTAAGAGACCTAGGACTGAATTTGTTTATGATACTTCTGACCAGGATTCTGAAATTTCTGTCTCCTCTGATGACCAGGATTTACCCTTATCTACCTGTGAGGATTCTGATGCTGAGGACTCTATTCCCTCTGCTTCCACCCCAGAAGATTTCTCTTTTGGTGACACCTTACATACTTTTAGAGAGCATTTTCGTTGGGAAAGTCAGGAATACTTTGATTCTAAAAAGAGGCTTAGGAATTTCTTACTCCTGTCCCAGCACAGGCCTTTAGCTATCCGTCCTGTACTAGACATTGTTGATGATGACGCCTTTTCGGAATCTATCTTGGCCCCTGACTCTTTACCTCCTGCTCCCAGAAAACCTGATAAATATTACACGGTTCCTGACTCTCTCAAGTTCATTTTCAAAAATCCTACTGCGGATCCTGAGACCATTTCACAGGGACCCAAGGGCATTATAGCTACTACTGCCAAAAAACCTACCCCCTCTGATAGAGACTCCATGGTGCTGGATAAATGGGGTAAGAAGGTATACACTTCTGAATCCTTGGCCATTAGGGCCTTAAACTGCCAGTTTCATATGTTAAAGTATCAGCAGCATGTTATTGGATTGCTTAAACAGAAAATGATGTTGATTCCTTTTTTTTTTTCAAAACAGGTTTATTGTTTTAACATATAAGAGAAATATCATAACAATTTTATACAAGTAATTAAAAATAGGTATTATTATAATATTCAACAAAACAACTAAAGTATTTACAAAGACATCCACTACAATCAGATCAATTAATTAAACTAAAATACCATGCTACTGAAATTAAAATTTTTTTAACAAATTTTGTAAATTATCCCATACAATAAAATAAGATGTTTTTCTATTTGTTCTAGTCCTAATTGTGTTTATTTCCATATGGCACACTATATTCATAACATTTTTAAATTCATTGAACGAAGGAGGTGTATCTGAAATCCAATTTCTAGTTATTATTTTCTTAGCCACTGCTAGAATAGACCATAACAAGGGAAGCTTAACCTTTTAACACTTTGAGGTACAGGTGTGTTGAATAATATAAGAGATTTAGAAATAATGAAATTATCTGTAAAAAGAGCCTGCAAAAATTCATTAATTGACTTCCAGTATTCTTTCAATTTTATACAGTCATAAAACATATGAGCCCAGTCAGCATTAATTTCTACATTACATCTCTTACATAGATTATCTTTATTATTTATTTTATTCATCATCAAAGGTGTATAAAAAGATCTGTGTAAAAATTTCCATGTATAAAGTCTCCAGACAATGGAAGATGTAGTTCTATAAGCAGATTCCAATATATATTGTTTATCTTGTTGATTTGGTGGGTCCCCATTAATAGAAGTGAAATAATTCCAGTATGAATCTACACTGTAAAAGGTTTCTTGTCTGATGACTTTATGTATGTATGAAAGTTTACCTTTATCAGAAACTTTATGTTGTAAATTTAATATCAAGTAATCAATCAGTGTTGGAATAGATTCTTTAACAGTTATAGACATTAAATCTATTTTATTAATGAGATGTTGTCTAAAGGTCTGAACCTCTAACCAGCAAGTTTCTCTTAGATCAAATTCTTGTTTTAAGAAATCTAGATTTTTAACTTTATTATCAGATATCAACTGATACCAGTACTTTAGATCATTATCTATAGCTAAATGAGTTCCTTCAGAAGTAGATGACAAAAGCATACCCTGAGTATACATTATAGGAAATACAATAAAATTCCATTCCCTATACTTAGGGTGCATGAATATAAAGTTAAGATAACTAATAATAATATTTAATGGGTAACAAACCATATGTTTAGGTGTAATAGGTGAAGTACAAAATTCCTTTAGTAACCATAACATGGAGTTATTTACAATCATATTTTTATGTGTTAAGGAGATTTTCATGAAGTGTATACTAATTAGCTCCCAATAATCTTTCCATTTTGTGACATATGACTGATCTATTAATAAAGTAATAACTTTTACAATAGAAGAGATAGTATATAAATTAAAGTCTGGAAAAGAAATACCCCTTGAGACCAGCTATTAGTATGTTTCTTTAATGCAATCCTAGGTCTATTAGGTGCCCATAAGAAATTTAACATTAGTGTGTTCAGTTTCTTGATAATTATTTTTGTAGGTGGAAGTATTATTGATTGTATTAAGTATAAAATCTTGGGGAATATTATCATTTTAATAATTGTAAGTCTCTCCTCCATAGTAAAAACATATTATTCCAGGTATTAAAAGATTTTGTATATTAAGAAAACAGGTATTATAATTATTATATATAATAGATTTAATATCTTTAGATAGTATTATACCTAAATAAGTTATCTGACCTGAATTGGGTACATATTTAGTAAAATCACTAATGAGAATATTTTTTCTTGTATATATAGGTAGTATTTTAGTTTTTTCTTCATTGAATATTAAACCAGAAATACTTTTAAAATTCATCATGTTATCAAATAGAGACTTTATAGAAGAATTAGATCCTGCTGATGTAATTAGAACATCATCTGCAAAAAGTTGAATTTTGGATGTTGTATTTTCATCTATTTCAAAACCCTCTATGTCAGTACTGTTTCTGATCAAATTAGCTCAAGGCTCCATTACTAAAGTGAATAATAGTGGAGAAAGTGGACATCCTTGTTTTGTACCTTTAAGAATGGGTATTTTTGTGAAACATATGTTCCTACCTTAATATAAGCCAACGTTCCTTTGTATAAATGTTCAATTAGATTTACAAATGCATCCGAGAAGTTTGTGCACTTCATTAAGGTAAACAGATAGTCCCAACTTACTGAATCAAATGCTGAACTTATATCAAGACTAATAAGTGTTAAATCTTTCTTTTCCTATTTGCAAAATCTATTAATGTTAAAGTTCTTCTTATATTATCAAAAGTATTTCTATTTACAATGAAGCCTGTCTGATCTATATCTATAATGCCGGGAATGATTGTCTTCAATCTATCAGCAAAGATATTCATAAACATTTTATAATCAACATTAAGTAATGAGATGGGCCGATATGAAGAACATCTAGTTGGATCTTTATTAGGTTTTAAAATTGGTGAAATAAATGTATATTGCCAAGATGGGGGTTATTAACTCAGTTTGGGCCAAAATAAAAACCTTATGTATTAATGAATATGTATTTTTAGAAAGGATTTTATATATCTCTGGTATAATACCATCATTACCCGGTGCTTTGTTTGATTTAAGCTTATTTATTTGTGTAATAACTTCTGTATATGAAATACTCTTGTCCAATAGTTTAATCTGTTGTTTATTAAGCTTTTTATTCATATTTGTGGTTATAAATTCCTTTATTTTATCTTTGGGTTCCATGTTAATATTATTATGGTTAATTTTGTGAAAGTGATTTCTAAATTCATCTAGTATTTCTGGTATACTAGAAACATTCTTCTTTTTCCTTAGAGAAAAGATTTCTTTGATATGGTTTTGTTTATTCAACCTTTTTGTTTTATTTTTAAGTCTATGTAAGTATTTGGAGCTTATTGAATAAGACACAAACTTGTATTTCTCTAAAGTTATTTTAACTTTATGAGTTAAAATTTCTTTGTATTTCTCATTTAGTTTGTTTATTTCTTCAATAACTTTCTTGTCCATAA